>NW_024344434.1:2397892-2610515 GCF_902729225.1 Pteropus medius | reverse complement strand
AAGGCATGTAACCAAGAGGCCTGAACTCATCTTAAAAGTTGACTAAAGTGTCCCTGAGGATGTGATATTTGAAAGAAGTACTGACTGAGTAGACAATGGAGAAAGAAGCCAAGGAAATTACATTTGCAAACCTGTGTTAACTAGTGCAACTGCTTCGATAAACAGTCTGGCTGTTTCTCAAAAGGTTAAACATAGAGTTACCATAAGACTCAGCAGTTCTACTCCTAGATATCTACACAAGAGAAATGAAAACATATATTCACACAAGAGCTAATACACAAATGTTCATACAGCATCATTCATAATAGCCAAAAAAAATGGAAATAACCCAAATGTCTATCAACTGATGAATGAATAAAAATGTAGTATATCCATACTATAGAATATTGTTCAGCAGAAAAAATAAATGAAGTACTGACACATGCTACAACAAAGATAAACCTTGATAGCATTATGCTAAGTGAAAGAAACCAGTCACAAAAGATCATATATTCTATGTGTTTATTTACATGAAATATCCAGAATGGGCAAATTCTTAAAGAAAGTAGATTAGTGGTTGCCAGGACTGAGGGGTAGGGGAAAATGGGGAGTGACTGCCAGGAGTGTGGTGTCTTGGGGGGGAATGGATGAAAAAGTTCTAAAATTGATTGTAGCAATAGTTGCACAAGTCTATGAATATGTAACAAATTGTACAATTTTAGTGGATGAATTGTATGGTATGTGAATTATGTCTTAATAAACTTATTATAAAAATAAACCAAAACCTGTTCTGTGGAAAGAAGAGGAGTCAGTAAGGCGATTTTATCTCCTAGAGAGCAGTTGGGTCTCGAAGCCCTTATTTCCTGGTTTCCTCGGCCTACATCACACCTGACTCCTCAACTCATGTTGTATCAAAGGACAGTTTTCACCTTCTCTTCCTTGAATCACCCCAGAATCAACTCACTCTTTCCACTTCCATGCTCTTCCCAGGAGTAGCTTCAGGAAAATGAATTCCATCTAAGACTTAAAGAGAATTGTCCAGTTAAAAAAGGTAGAGGCGAGCTCAGGGCTCAGGTTGTATTAAAGACCTTCATGACTTCAGAATCTTTCACTTGCTGGATCAGGTTAGGTGCCTGGTTTGCCACCTGATCTGTGTGTAGTTGGCAGAAATACAGTATTCCAAATGGAGAATGGTATCGACTGGGCCCCAAATTGAATGATAGAATTTATGCAAAGCCTCTTTCTGAAAGACAATTTTATAAAGCTCGTAAGAAATGATAAAAGAGAGAGAAAGACAGTGAGATAGAAAATGTGAGCAAAAGTACTGGGCAGAGATAATCCCAACTCAACACTATAAAAACTTTCTAGAAAACTTCACTACTCCCATATACATGCCACCCAGAACTGCTTTTATTCCTGGTCTTTCTCTTTTTTATATCAGAAGAAATTCACTTTCTTGATGTTTTCCTCAGATTGTTAGCATTCGACAGCATTTGATATGCCGTGAAGGTTAGAGGAAAGTACACCTCCAAGTAGCTTCCAGATGGTGGAGAACATAAAAGTGGCCCCATGACAGAGACAAGCACTATTACACACACACAGAGACTGATAGACTTGGGTTCCTAGCAAACTTGAAGAAAAGAACAAGTGCTGACCAACTCGTATTTTTTCATCTAATGGTTTATCACCTTCCTGAAATTTCTATCATTAGAGTCAATTTGGGGATTAAAGTTCCTTTAAATTCAATGAAAAAGAACTCATGTCTTGCCCTTTATTCCTCATCCTGAATGCAAACACAGAGTAGTCATTATAACTTATATTCAAATTTCTTACCACATTATATTCCTTAATGTTTTCTGCTGCCACTTTAGTCATTACTGCTGCAGCTGCATTAGCTAAATTGAGCAGTCCAAATGCAACACTTTGCCTACCCCACCCCCAAACAAAACTACCATTCACTCTGTTCACATTAAGTAATGATTTGCAATGTCCTTTTCCCTTTTCCTGTTCACAACCCTGCCAACAGCATTTCTTAATGCAAACAGTAAAAGCTGAATTAGAAACGTGATCCAATTTTGCTCTTCATAATTAGTGGATTAGACATCAGAGAAAATCCACTTATTTTCACAGCTCATCCAACTTCCCACCTCCAACTCCACACACTCCCCCACCACCCCACACTCAGAAATAAAGGCTTCGGGAGTACAAAGTGAGAGTTTATTTCTAAAGGACAATTACAAGCTATCAAATTAGTTTTTAAATGACTCCAAGTATAATCCTTTCTCAGTTGGATTTTTCTCTAAGAAAACAAAGCCAGAGATCTGAACTACAGCTCCTGAGTCAAAGTTTATCATTGAAGGCTGCGATTTTTTTGCCGGACATTTTGGAACAAACTCTTGATAGCTAAAAAAACACCAAGCCACTCATGTTTGTGTCAGCTTGACTTCTGGTGTCAGATGTCTTGGGTTTAATTCTTGTCTCTGGCAGCTGTATTATATTGGGCAGGATCCTTAACTTTTCTAAATTTGTTTCCTTATCTCTAAAAGAGACATGGTTGTAAAAGTTAAGTGAATCGATACCTACAAAGTGTTTGGAACAGAGTCTGACACAAAGAAAATGTTCAAAATTATTTGTATTATTATTTTACTGCTAGAGCCCTGATGGAAAGAAAGAATAGGCACCCCCAGCCCAACCTCCCAGCTCACCCTGCACATGGGCTGGGCATCAGGGATCAGGATCATGGAAGAGGGCCTGGTCCCACCTTGTACAACTGAGAAGGCTCACAAACACATGGTTCACCCACCCAGCACTCCCGTGGCAACAACTCTTCCAAAGATAGCCACAAGTGGATGAAAAAATGGCCCACTACAATATGGCAAAGGCTTTGCTGACCACAATGTAGAGGCAGAAGTGGAGGCAGGAAGCATGAGGTGAGAACAGGGAAGAGAAATAAGATTTCTTAAAGTTTCTCCTGCATCTCTTCCCTCTCAATTTTCTGTACCAGCCACTCACAGAGTAAATGAAAATGCCAACTGTTGAATTGACAAGCATTCTTGCCACCAAAAGGCAATAAAGGTTGTGTAGCTCTCTTATTATCTTAGTATCATAAATATGATTGCTGTCATATAAGTGCTTTAGGTGCATTTTCCCAACTAATGCTCAAGATAACCCTCTGAAGTAAGTGTTAGTATTACTCTTATTTTATAAATGAGGAAACTGAGGTTCAGAGACTTTAAGTAAATGCCCAAGGTCGCACAGCTTATAGCAAACAGAACTGGAACTGAAAACATGAATCTATCACTTCCAGAGCATGTACTCTTCATATTTAAACCTCACCTACTTACAGCTCCCTGGAGATTAGGCTGGGCATCAAGATCAGGATTTGGATAAAGAAGTCGTGGCACATCTTTTTTACACACACACACACACACACACACACACACACACACACACAGAATGTTCTTTTAGCCATGAAAAAAGGGTACCCTGCCATTTGCAACAACATGAATAGACATTGAGGTCATTATGTTAAGTGAAAGAAGTCATAGAAAGACAAATACTGTATAATCTTTCTTATAGGTGGAATTGTTTAAAAAAAAAACTCATAAAATCAGAGTAGAATGATGGTTGCCAGAGCCACGGGGTGGGAAAGTGGGGAAACTGGATGAAGGTGGTCAAAAAATACAAACTTCCAATTATAAGTATTAGAGATGTAATGCACAACATGATAACTACAGTAGTTAACACTGCTCTGTGGTGTATTTGAAAGTTATCGAAAGAGTAGATCCTAAGAGTTCTCATCATAAGGGAAAAAAATTGTTTTCTTTTTCTGTGTGTGTCTGTATGAGATGATGGGTGTTAACCAAACTTATTGTAGTATCATTTCACAATAAATGTAAGTGAAATCATTGTGCTATACACATTAAAATTATACAATGCTATATGCCAATTATCCCAATAAAACTGGAATACAACAATCAAATAAAGTGCGTTTTTTGTAGACAAAAAAAATAAGATTTAAAAAGTTGGTACTGAATGAGCAATGAATAAGTAGTGCTTCCATCATTTCTGGCAATAAAGGTCAGAGCATCCTGGTATGCAGCATGGGTAACATAGGAGAAGCCTTCTTCCCAGTGAACATTCTAAAATTTTATGCCTAGATGTCACATTTCAGGTCAAACCTGCTCTGTTTCTGCTAAAATAAGTACAAACAGCCTTGCATCATTAAGTGTATTCCTGTTCAGTATAGAGTAGGCATTCAGAAAATAGGTAATGAAGTAAATTGCTAGAATGAAAAATTTTTTTCCATGTTAGCCTTCTCAACAAATGTTCACTGTCTTCACAAGGTACTGTGCTCAGTACTGCAGGAGTACAAAGGGCTAAGACCCCATTCTGACCTTGAGAAGCTTACAATCTAGTGATAATCTATGGCAGAATAAATGTACAGATGGGAGCTAGGAGGAAGATATCATCTGCCCAGGTAGGAAAGCTTCTCACAGATTGGATGGGGGAGGTGGTGCTTGGGAATAACCAGGAAAGATATCAAGGCTCCTAGCTCCACTGTGCATACTAGGACAAGCCCTTAAAGACAGATGAGATGTCAACAATAAGAAGGGATAGTATGAGGGGAAAAAGCAAACAGAATCCTAAAAAGAAAAGTTCTGACCATTAAAAACGAAGATTGAAGACGTTTAGGGAGCATTTTTGCTAGCGTTGGTTCTGGAAGACATAACCAAAGAGACTGACAGTAGTTCCTGGACCTTGCTATGATCCAAATTTATGTCTTCTGTTCTCGATTTTTAACTGAAAAATTAGAGTTCTCCCTTTAAATGTTAAATTGACTTTGTAAGAGCATAAGCTTTGAAGTCAGACTAAGCTCAAATCCATTCTCTTCTACTTACTAGCTGTCTGACCTCTCCAAGCCCCAGGCTTTCCCCGCCTAGGAGAGGAGATTGTTATAAGGAATAAATAAACTATGCATGCAAATGCCTAACACTGAGGCTACCTAAAGCAGGAGATTAATAAATGTTACCTAGTTGTTCTAATAATCAGTTTCACTTACGCATCAGCCAATCACGAGTTTTTCCCAGGACTCAGGTGTGAGAATTGTAAACATGGGCAACCTCAAGGGAATGTAATCTTGAAATCTTTGGTCCATATACCACATTCACCAAATTTCCCCATTCCTCAAGAAACACAGCTAATTCTACCCATGTAAAAAAAAGGAAAAATTACCCAGAGAAATTGGTACATGTCCATAAGTCATCCAGTTTCTCTGAAGAAGGCCACATTTTTCCCCTTTAATAACAGAGCAAAATTTAACAAAGACTTTGTCCACACACAATCAGTTGTATTAAGAACATTATCATTCAAACAAACAACAGCAAAACAGGTGATTCGACTAATTGTTTTCAATGATTCTGAATAATTTAGATAGAGGCTGGCCACCTTTTTCTGTAAAGACCAGAGAGTAAATATTTTAGTTTCTGTGGGTCATACGATCTCTGTCACTAGTACTCAGTTGTGCTGTGGTCATGTGAAAACTGCCATGAACAATACTTAAACAAATGAGTTTGGCTATGTTGCAATAAAATATTATTTATGGACACTGAAATTTAAATTTCATATTATTTTCACCTATCACAAAATATTAATCTTCTTTTGATTTTTCCCCAACTATTTAGAAATATGAAAAGTCATTCCTAGCTTATAAATCCACTGCTTATAAATAAGCAGTGGACAGGATTTTGTTCATTGTCCTTTGCTTATTGACCCTTAAAAACTTCTCAGGAAATATCTTATCCAATCCCTTTACATTATGGCTGAATTTTGGAAGCACAGAGAGGAAGTGACTTATCCAGGATAACCTGGGTCTTTCAGGCTAACATCAGAGGCTCAACACAGAAAGTACGTCTATTAAATGTCAGCAATTATTGACCTAAAAATGGAAAAATCACTCTTTTTCAACTGTTGTCCACTACATTTAATGTCAGACAGTCAGCTTAACAGTTTCCTCCATACTCTGCAATTTTTAGTTTACTCTGTCATTTTGTAACTTGATCATGAGAAAGCTGTGTTAAAGATCCCTAGAGGTAAAATATGATTAGTGATTTTGTGTTCCAGCAAGGACCAAAATTGTGTGTTTACCATTTGAATCTTATTAGAAAATCTTATTCTGAAACATTGAAATGTGTCTTCAACCTTTGGAAACTATAAAAGACAGCACTGTAACTTCACCTTTACACAAAAGTACCTAAGGAAATAAAGACTACAAAATGTAAAAGGTGATTTTCTCTTTTAAAAATTGCTTTACATATTTTAATTCTTGTATTTCCCTTGGGGGTTAGATATTTCGGTCACATAGTTATCCAATTAAAATGAATACTCTCTGCTTTATCCTTTAGGCGAGGACAGCTGCCAGCTGCTAAGTTTTATAAAGTCTTTAATCTTGTCCATAAATATTTAACAAGAATTGGTTGGTATACAAGTTGAAGTAAAGTAAGAAATCAAAGAGAGAATCTGGAAGTAGCCTCTGTGCTATGTGAAAGCTGTATAAAACAAAAGCTGAATTACCAGTGTCCTCAATTTTTATTAAAATAACCATGAAAATATTTTTGGGTGTTTTGATCACTCTTTTAACCTGCTTGTCCTCACAAATGCACAAAAATGGGAGATTACAAAAAGATATTAAATGTAACTATCTATGCCCTTTTCTCCTGTATCCTGCCATTTATTTCTGAGACAGCCTTTCATGTTTCCATGGCTACCCACACTGAGGATCTCTAAGCACTTTGGCAGCATTTGAAAATATAGACTTTTCTTTTTCATTCTCTTCTATACGCACACTCACACACAAACACACACACACATAGAGATACATATGTATACATACAGACCCACGTACTCATACCTATACACAGACCACCACCAACAACCACCTTACTCTATGCATCTTTATCACAATATCCCAAATGGAATAAAAATTCAGAATAAGTAACTAATCATGAACAGGCAAAGAAGGTTTGTCTTCTATTCTTTGACCTGCTGAAAAGAAAATGCTGCTATCTGCCTTAAACTAGTCTTTGGACTTCCCCTCCTTCCCTCCCGCCATCCAATTCATTTTGCAAGCATGAATCTCAAAGGTCATCTTCATTTCCACATCCTCCCAGTAAGAGTTCTTTCATGAGTTTTTCTTATTCTTTGTCTGTTGTGTGGTATCATAGAGCATTCTAGAAAATGAAGGATTTATGTTACTGGTAGGGAGCTCTTAGACCAGAAAGTTTTCCCCACTTGCCTCAATAACCAGAAGATTTCAAGATTGAGAACTTTTTGCTATTAAAAATGTCTTCTTTAAAGCTAAGTGAAAATCCCTCAATTATTCCTTAAACTCACTTGATTGTGTCCTTGCTCCATCTATAAAAGAGAGATTAAAATTAAGTGGCAACTACTTCCTTTATATCAGGGTAGATAGGTAAATGAAAGACAGAGGAAAGAAGGAAAGGCAGAAGGGAGGAACGAAGAGAGAGAGAAAGATATCAATTGATGTTTCTCCGCCTTCCTTAACTCAATATTTCTGAGCACTCAAGTTATTTTCTTAATTTCTTCAGAAATATCATTTTTCATTGTTTTTATTCTATTTTGGGTTCCTTTTACTCAACTTCAGGGTTTTCTAATTCTGGACACTCCAGGGAACCCAGACGGCTCACTGTGGGAGTCCCCTTGGTATTTGAGGTTTCTTCCTTATAACAGATGTCCACCCTAATTTTGTTCCTTTAAATTAGGCCAACATGCCCATTGCCCACTCAACACCCGAACCATTTACTTGACAAATATTTAGAGAGGGACAGCTAAGTACCAGGCACTGTTCCAGGCACTGGGCTTATAAGCTATACACAAAACTGACATAAATCCTTGCCTACTTAGAGCTTATGCACTTCTCTATGCTTGATCCAGACTGGCTCTAATTCCGTGCTTACTCCAGTTCACCCCGACTTATGGTTCAGCCTCCCATTTATGGATTCTTTCCATCCCCCATTAAATGCTTGTATCGATTTCTCACTCCCTTGACTCTAGACTCTTTTATAAGTTGATTCAGAACTACCCAATGACATTTTCCATTTTTATACTATCTCAAATTGGGTCCCCAGACACCTCAATAACTTAGCAGAAAACCGTAATCACAATAGTCTTTAATTTTTTTTATATATATTGCATTTTATGTGTGCCAGGTGCTGTGTAAGTTCCTTATACATAGTAATTCATTTAATCCTTTTAACAATATCTAAAATGTGGTAGGTGCACTTTAGCTCCATTTATTGACCAACTGATTAATAGTGAAGTTATGACATGTCCAAAGTCACCAAGCCCAAAGTAGACTTACCATCCTGTATTTGACAACTTGACTTCTGATTTGGTCCAGGTATTCTTGTCTTTGATTATGCTTCTGCCCATATTTTCTCTTTCCCAAGATCATTTGAAGTGTGATCCTTACCACACAAATTATCCATTTCTCAGTGTTACTGTTTCATATCTCCAATGAAAATTTAAGTGGCCCTGGGCCAAGGACATCACCTTGCAGGTACCACTTAATCCATTCTCAGCTTGATAAGGAGGAAGACATCTAGGAACCATTTTGTCAAACTGCGAAGAATCAGTGCTCATGCATGCACCTTGCATCTTAGTCCTGCTATTATAAAAGGTGTTAGAATTTTACTATCTCCTCCCATATGGCGCTTCATTATATTGTCCACATGACATCCTCTATCCTTGACATATCTCATCCCTCATGTAATGGTGATTACCAGCCTCCCGCTCCTCTAACTTCTCTAGGGCAGTTTCTTACAGATCTAGGTTTTGTTTTATTTATCACTTCTCTCTGCCCTTTCTTGCCTTAATTAAACTCAGCCTCAGGACATAGGAAACCAGAGAATTTATTTTTTTCTTCCTTTTGATGAGAGTGATATTGTTTCCTGGGGACAGCAAATGGTCCCCCAATCTCCTGCCCCTACCCAAACTCACTAGTTATATCTCAAACACCCTTTGTCCTGTGTTTTCTCATTTCTGCTTGACAGTGCATTTCAAGGTTTGATTTACATTTTAATAGTTTCTGATCCAAAGGGAAGAAATAAATGGGAAATGGCCTTCATTTTCCTCTCTTTTACCATCAGCTCCTATCATTTTTTTTTTTTTTTCGAAGCATTGAAAAGCAGCTATTTTCTCATTCAGGACTATCTTCACAGCTCACAAGAAAAACCTTTTTGTTATTTACATAAGTAGATGGATGGAAAAAAATTAACTTGATGATAGCAATTCTCAGTTACCTGTGGGTTACAAGAAAGGAAGTCCAGCAGCTCTTAAACTTCAGCAAATGTATGTTTACCTCTAATGTATGGCTTGAGGTCTCACCACTTATTGGGGCTATCTTCCATTCTCCCAATCCTCATTTATAACAACAAAAATATTGTTCTTAGGGCCATATAAAGTCACTAATGTCAGTATAAATGAACATACTGAATTACTCCAAGACAGAAGTGGCCAGTGATCACATTCAAGACAAAGGTGTATCCCTTCCCGATCTATTCTTCCACTTTCCAGAATATTGTGCTGCTATTCTGCATAGAGACCCTCATAGTTGCCCATTGTTTTTAGGCTAAAATCTAAGCTTGGTAGCCTGACATTAAGGCCCTGTGTCACCAAACCCCCTTGACTTCTCCAGTCTCACCTCTCATATATCTCACATTTCCCACTCTGTGATCCCATTATCCTGAAACCACACCCCTCTGTAGGAGTGGTCAGCCTTATCCTCCTGTTCCCTCTTTATTTGGCTAATTCTTTTCTCCCAACAAGACTCAACTCAGGTGTCGCCTCCTTAGGGAACCCTTTCTGTCTATTCTAGTCTGGTCTGCACTCCAGGACAATCTTGAGCTTCTCTTCATCATGGCTCCAAATGTAATGGGCATTGTTTTCCTTACTCGTAGTTATCCTATCAGAAGAAAAAATGTTTTCTATTCATGTTTCCTCCATGCCTCCTGGAAATAATGGAGTATCCTAATAAGTGGATAGAATGAAAGGCAAAAATGAAGTAGAATTACCCAAAATCATCATCCTAAAGGTCATAATTTCCTGAGGGTCTTCCTTGATTGTAGGGATCAGAAAGCCCAGCAGCTATGTGAAAGTGCCTTATAAATAATGACCCGAAAGTGGCTGAGTCCTAGGAGATTCTCAACTTTGCAGCATTTAAGTCAAAAAGGGCATGCTCCCATCATTTTTCCAAGGGGACAAACTTTTCAATACAGCTCTAACTGTCCAAGGCATTGAAGCTCCATTAAAGTTCTTCACTCCAGCACGGATCGCTAAAGGGAACTTCCTCAGCCCAGCTGGAGGCCAAGGCACTCCTTTTGCCAGCAGTCTCCTAATACGTACTCTGAAAGTATCCACTCTTATTTGAGAATGGGGACATGCAAACCTTGAATTTGCTACCAAGATTTCACTCCTCTGGAACTAATGCTCAATTATCCATGTCAACTGGTGACAGCCTTAATAACTCAATTTGGCCAAAGGTCTAAGCATCATCATCACTATTACCACTATCAAAAATATGATTTTTCTTAAGGGTCCAAAAGAACGTGGCACATGTCTTGAAAAAGCATACAAATAACCACATATGGGAAAAGATATTTTTTACAATTATGATATTTAAGAGGTTGATATTCTTAACATTTGACTCATAAAAAGTTTATTAGGAAACATTAAGACTTTATTTTTTAAAAAGAAGCAAAGATTAACTTTCATTTTGGGAGAATAGATGTCCATTCTCCTCATCATCTCAATAAATACAACTAAAACCCATGGACATTATACATAAAACAAACCAGAAGACTCTAAAAAGTGGAGAGAAGAAGGGAGAGCAACTAGGAACCTTGGTATCTGAGGAATGACATGGTGGAGAGCTTCTAGATTTTCTTTTCGAGATATATATATATATATCTCCAGACTTGGAGCTAAAGAAACCTGCATTGTAGAAATGCCAATTAATGTAAACCCCCAAAAAGCCCCCTCCCAAAAGCCTGCTTTCTCTAATAAAAGGACCATGCAAGGGACAAATTTCAGACAATAATACTCTACTCTAACCAGAGATCACAGATAAAGCTATGGCTCACCCCACCCATGCTAGCAAAGGGAAGCTTAGAATTCTACCATCTTTGGACTGTAACAAGGTTACCCAAACTACCCCTACCAGGGTGATGTAAGAAAGAGCAGAGTAGGGAGCTGGACTGCAATACAGTTACTTGCAGTAATAGACACGTAATAGGCAATAATGAGGTCTCCAATTCTCACCTATGGAGACTATATGGGAAAGATACAATACCATAGCACCAAGTAACCTACCAGCAGTAACAAGACACCCTGCTCCTTCATATTGAGGGATCAGATGATGCCTAGCAGAGAGTCAAGCTTTTCATTACTACCTAGTGCTAATGAGGCTACCGTGTCCCCTGTGGAGGCCATGTGGGAGCAGTGTGACAAGGCACCCCTGCCCTACTAGGCAAGGTGGGGATAAAGACCTTTGGGGAGTCAGATCTCTTATCCCCAACCAGCAGTAAGGAGGTGCTCTATTACCCATGGCAGTCCATTGAAGGTAAATGAGGAACTGGGATATCCACTCCTACCTGGCAGTAATGAGGAGCGACCCTTACTTTCCTCTCATGGAGCAATGTTATGAGAATCAGATAAAACAGATAGTCTAAGACCCAGAGTCTCATAATGTAATACCCCAAATGTTCAAGGTCTCAATTGAATATCACTCATCCTACAAAAAATCTAAGAAAATCTGTTTTAATGATAAACTAATAGACACCAATACAGAGATGTTAGAATTATCAGACAAAGATTTTGAATCAGCCATCATATAATACTTCAATGAACAATTAAGAACACATTTGAAACAAATGAAATACAGAATCAACAAAGAAATAGAAAATCTCAGCAAAGAAACAGAAGATATACAGAAGAACCAAATGGAAATTTTAGAACTGAAAATTACAATAACCTAAATAAAAACTCAGTGGATAAACTCAATGGCAGAATATAGAGAACAGAGAAAGAATTATTAACCTTGAAGATAGGACAATAGAAATGATCCAATTTGAATAACAGAGACAAAGAGATTGGAAAAATAAATAAATACACGCATGAACACAGACAGACGCTCAATAAATTGAGGTAACGTTTACACGGAATCTATTATTTTTTATTACTGCTTATAAATACACAGGCATCTCAATATTAAAAGTTTAATTAAAAATAGAAAAGAAGCAAGACATGGGAATAGTCTTGGCTGACAATTTACCAAAGAGCAAATAATAGCAAATAGATTTGGGGGAGGGGGTTGTTTTACCTTACTAATCAATGAAATTAAGACTGAATTTTTTTTTAAGCAAGAAATAGGTTTTCGGAAATTTTTCCACATAATGGAAAAGTCTCCTGCAGCAAAACTTCCATTTTGATGTAATAGGATCTTCTGGGTTTTATGTAGTATAATAATTTTGTGGCTCTTATTAAGTATCTTAATGAGTATCCTTGTGCCAGGAACTACATTCTATACTTCACATGGATTATCTCATTTAATCCTTGCCAGGATCCGAAAAGAAAAGTACTTGGATAAACCCTGGTTTAAAAGTGAGGAAATTGAGTCCAAAAGAGATTAAGCAAATTGTACAAGATTACCTAACTCTGAAATGGTAAAATCAGGATTCAAAGTCAGGCAGTCAGACCCTAGAGGACACTCTCACACCCTAGCTTTAGCAAAAACGGCCTCTCCCTGGTAGGCAGATCTCCCAGAAGAAATGGAGTCATTTGCACTAGTGGCCCAGGAGCCTTCTGAGATCACAGCCTTGCCCCTGCTCCCAGATTCTGGACCAGAACCTTGGCTGAACTAAGTGTTCCTAGCCTTTAAGCTCTGCTGAAAGAAAGGAGTATGAAGGGCACTGAAAAGACCTCACCAGAAAGCAGGAGGTGGTCTAATGCCCCAGGCACAATAGGAGGCCCTAAACTCACAAGTTAGATCTGGGGTAGCATGGGATAATGCTGTAAGCATGACCCTCACCTCCAACCCAGCCAACATGGCACAGTTACCTAGCTTAGAAATACCAAGCAAGCATTATGGGGAACATAATAAGGACCTGAATGGCACAGGGCCAGTATTCAACAGTGACACCCTTGGCAGCCTTTGGCAGAAGGTGCTGATCAGACTTTCCAGTTACCTTTTTCCCAAACATTTGGAAGTCAGACAAATTTCACCCTGTAAATGGATACAAGCTCTCTAGAAAACGTTTAGCACTATATATCTCAACCTCTGCGGGGACAATAGAGATTTATGGGGAAAGATGTTTGCTGCAGCATTATCTATGACAGCGAAAAATTAGATACAACAACAAAGGGAAAGGTTAAATAAATTAGAAATATCCAGACAATGGAATATTTTCGGCCATTAAAGTTATGAAAAATGGGGGTGGCTCCATAGTGTAGTGATTAGCACGTCTGCTTTACACACAGAAGGTCCTGGGTTCATGCCCCAGGTGGAGCTATGGACCAGGCTCCAGGTGCTCCAGGCCCCCTGGATGTGCCAGACCCCGGCTGCTCCTGGCTCTGGGTGCATGCCGCTAGCGTGTGGGAGGAAACGCCCCACCTTCAGAGATTCAGTTCTTAGGGGCAAACGGCAACATCCATAGGTCAGGGGTGGAAGATGGAGGTGGGGAGAAATTAAAGTTATGAAAAACATGGTCATTGGTATAAGGAAATTCTGATAATATAATGTCAAGTGAAAACAAGACATAAAATAGCATGCAGTATCATTTCAACTACATATATACACAAGGTCAAACCAAGATGGAAATACGACAAAACATAAATAGCAGTATCTCTCAATATTGGGATTTCAGAAGTGTTTTATTTTACTTGTTTTCAATTTTTTAATAGTCTAAAATTGATGTTATTTTTATATAGAAGGAAAATAAAAGAAAAATAGACAAGTCTTATTTGTGATCTCTAGAGGTTATTAACAAAGAAGATAAACATAGAGCAGTGGAATAAAAGCTAAAGCAGATAAATGAGATAAATTAGAGAAAAAAGATCCTACCATGTATATATGTACTCACACATGACTTTATGGGCATTAGGAAGCTGCGGGCAGGAGGAAGATAGATGGTTTATGTTTATTACTTACGACTGTCACTGTCTGAGAAATAACACCCAAAGGAGAAGGCCAGATGGTACCCCATCTAAGAAAGGACAGAGAAAACAGTCTATATAACCTGTAAGCCAGGGAACACCTGGCTGGGCAATCCCTGAGCTCAAATGGAGATCAGCACACTGTTTTACTGGGCGTTTGTGTTCTCACTCCTCCTTTCCATTTAGACTCTCCTCCAGCAAATGCCTTGACAGCCTTAACAGAACAACGATAGTGGGGAAAAAAAGAAAAAAGAAAACCAACTCCTTCTCTTCAGTAGCTCCACCCCAACCACACACTCACCACTGCCCCTAGAAATGCTTAGAGCTCTGAGCCTGCGGCTAAATTACAGCAGATTCAAAGCTGGAGACAATGCCTAATTCTGCAGGTTGGACTTCACGGTCTTTCCATTAGATTAAAATACCCAATATTGAGCAAAGAACAAACCCTGTAATCTTTGTATGCAAGCGAGAAAGATTAATAAATTTACCTGTATTTCTAAAAAAAAGAAGTTATGAAATAAGATAAAAGCAAATTTTTTCAGCTTTTATAATGTGAGAAGCACTTTACATTATTTTAGAAATAGTCCTAAATGATTTAAATGTTATTCTTTTTTGAATTGTAAAGGGAACTATTAGGACTATTGTAGTTATAAAACATTTTAGAAGAGTGAAATGTGTATCTTTGGACTGTGACACAGGCCTATTTTGCTATAATTGTATATATTTTACATTGTTTTATCACTGTCTCCTACAGTTATCTAATCATTATTTCATCATCGTTTTATCCTTTTAACATCATCTATCCTTTTAAATTCTGGTTAATGTCATTGTGTAATCATTCTGAAATAATTCTCTTTATTTTATTAATTTATTAGTCTTTTCCATGCCATTTACCTGCCACTGTGTTAGTGCTTCACAAGTATTATTACAGGTAACCCTCAGTAGGTAATAACAATATTATTATATGGAGGAAACCCAAGCCTTAAGGAAGTTACTTGCCCAAGATTGCACAGTCAGGTAGAAGAATAGGAGCTGGTTAAGGGTTATCATCTTCCAAGCCCTTCGGTTATCCATTATCCAACACCACCTGCCACCAGGCTCTGCTGAGACAGAAGACACACTGAGATCCTCTGAAAACTCATCCTGGAAGTTTCTTAACCCAGTGCAATGGCCTCAGCTAATAATGTTCCACATTGACTGCAACCATGAGTATTCTAGAAGCTACAGTGTCCATAATTATTGAGCTTATTACCACACAATTTGCTGCTCTTGCAGAAGAACAGTAGATAAAGTAAACATTTAAAGGAGGATAAAACCCCACCATTTAACAGAGGCAAGAAGCTGATAAAAATGTAATTACTTGTTTCTTTGTGGAACATGTTTGCAGAGTATAATCTCTAGTTTTGCTGTTTCTATAGCTGCAGACAATAAAAGGCATTTAGGAAAAGTATGGTTAAATTCTTCTCTGAGTTCTAACTATTAAGCAATTTTGCCTTACAGTTAATTGTTTATTTAAAGATACTTTTAAGACACTGGACAGAAAGCTTCTGAGAATTTGGCTCTCAGTATCCAATTTCATAGTAAGAGATCATATTCTAAATCTTACAATTTTACTCACTCTTACAGTTTCATATTCTGTGACATAATTCAAGAAAAGATATCTGTCTATTATATATTTCAGATTATGTTCTATTTTTGGTATTTTTGGCGTTTAATACATTCAGTGGTATGATATGTGATATCTTTCAAAGAGGAAGTATGGGAAAAATAATTTTTTTTCTTCCCTTCCACTCTTTAAAACCTGCTTTGTGGGACAAATTCTTTCTTATATTAAAAATATATATTTTGTATATTTTTTCGTGTCATCTTGTATAACAAAAAATCCTCTACTTTTAGACCCTTACCTTTTTCATAATAAAACTATTCAGTCCCAAGCAAGAGTCAAAACTCTCAACTGAACTTAATAGCAGAGCTTCTTCTCATGTAGGACAAAGGTCTAGGCCACATTCTCCATTTCCCCACCTGAAGCATCTGCACCTTTTACCAACTCAAGAGATGTCTCTGCTTCCTCTAAAGGCAGGCCTGAAGAGGATTCAAGGTCAGGAAAGTACTGCTATAAGCTGCGGCAGAGGATTAAGGCTGACTCTTCCTCTCAGGAGCTCTTTTGTATGAGTATTTCAGGAGCCAATGGCAGGCACTGTCTCCTCCAAATGGCTGCTTTGGGTTCTTTCCTCCGTCCTTGCCCCTTGAAGCCCACCAGACACAGCCTGGATCTGTTAGATCTTAAAGACCCTACAAAAGGCCATCTTGAGCAAAGGCCATTTATGAAAACTCCAGGTCAGCAATTTTTCACTTGGCTCATTCTTTGTCTCATCCATCCTGCCCCACAAACTCTGGAAGCCTAACCCATTTCCATCTGGCCACAGTATCTCCCCTTCAGAGTTCCTGCTCAGGATGCTATAGTCTCTGTGCCTCATGGTCTCAGATGAATAGGTCACACTCTCTACGTAGTCTCTTTGAAGCCCCTCTCACTAGGTAGAAGTAAAAGGAAAGTACCTCCTGTCTTTCCCCAACAGGACGAGGGAAAGATCATGCTGCAACATATTGACAACTTCTTTGAAGAAATCCTCTCCTGACTCTCTAGCTTCTCCTTTATATAAACATATGAAGCTGCAATAACAAATTAATCCTAAAGTGTCAGTATCTTAGCATGGGCTGTTGCTTCATCAGGTGATCCTATGTTGCACATGACTTCAGTTTTGTGGCTCAGCCACAACCACCAAAACTAGAGAAGAGAGCACATGCAGAAGCCATACCCACTCTTTTATGCTTTGACGTAGAAGTAACAAGTATCCCATTCATTCATAACCCACTGACCAGAACTAATCTTGTGGCCCCACACAATTACCAGGAAATGTAAGAAAGCACAGGAAGTATTGGTGAGCCTCCCTATCTTAGCCACAACCCTCAACATGGATAAGGGGCTTATGGACCAAAACAAGTTTTTATTTTCTTCGCAAGTCCTTCTTCAACATTAGAACATCTCACTTTGTTATACGGGGGTTGCTGGCATCTAATGTCTCAGGTATCAGCCAAAATAGAGATAAAAAGAGCCCCGTTAAAGCAACCCATTATTCTTGGGTTAACCTTTTAAAAGCTTACAGCATACAGTAAAAAGAATTAACATTTACAGAGCACCTATTAGGTACCAAGCCCTTAATCATATGTTTACATGCATGACCTTATTTGACCCTCACAAAAATGCTAAGATATAGGTGGTAATGCCAGAATTTATAATATGATTATCAATTTATAATATGATTAAATCTGAGTCTTAGAGACTAAATACGTCTGCCAAGGTGAGTTTATTAAGGAAGGAGTCCAGGTTTAGAAGCCAGACGTGTGTTTCACAATAGCATTCTTTTCCACATGGTTCACATTTTGTCCACCCCAAGCAAAATTCACTAGTGCACCAATCCATTCTCTCAGCTCCTGAAATATTCAAAAGGCTTAATAATAAATTTGGGGTTAATATTAGGATCATTTTCAGAATTAACGATTTTCACTAGATTTTAAAAATGTAGAGATATCACTAAGCTTCAAGTAATAGAAAGTCTAACAATCATTTTTTTATGTCTGTCTCTCAATATTCTAATCTCATTTTGTGCTTATATAAACCATGCCTTCCATGAGACATGCCTTAGTTATGCCCTCAGCCTTATCCATCCCTAACAGATGGAAAACCTAAAGGGGATATTGGAGGCAATGGATTAAAAAGTATGCAAATTCGTACTTGACATTTTCCTACTTGCCTAATGTCCTCACCTCTATTTTGACCTCTGTGAGGTCTTTTAGTTAGACACCCACTTCCTGTACATCTAAAATAATGTAAACCTTGAGATATCCCATCTACAAATAACAATGGTTTATGTAATTCACAAGATATTCATACTATAAATCAAATTAATTTATCATACCATGATTCCAACCTTCCTCATTCTTGTGAATTATTTATGTACATAAGAGTCCCAAGTTAGAGGAAATCTAATGAATTGGACTGAAAGTACAGTGTGGTTTTGAATGTGTGGAATACAGGTCATCCTCAACAGTGTGTAGCAACTCGCAGTTCAGGGACTGAGGGAACAGCCTCAATGAAAACGACAGTCTTGACCACTTGCAGCCTATGAGAAAAAGAAAAAAACTTTTTAAAAGATTCCCCAGTTCTAGGCAATAATCCTTACCTATGGCTCCAGGGATGCTGGAGTGCTTAAGCGATTAGCAGTGTAGAGAGCAGGAAAAATATAATAAAATAAAATAATATGAACCACATTGAGTGGTCTCAAGCAATACTGTATGACCTCTCCAAAAGCTGGTTAAAGAATCCCACACAGGTGAGCCCTCATGTCAAGCTAGAGGCTATTTGTATTTTCTTCCTCACCTGAGAAAATTCGATTCAATGCCACAAATATTTGCTGAGCTCTTGTGTATAGTGGCCCAGCATTCTTGTTGTGGAGAATACAGACATGAGTGTGACATTAGCCTTGGATTGTGTCTTCATTGGATGGGGTGGAGGCAGGGTAGAATCACACACAAACAAGGCAAGGGCCCGAGGCTAGGGCTGGACAAAAGGCCAGTGCACTCTAGAGGGGTTAAAGATCACCGACCACTGATGATTCCTATCTGACTCGGCACATGCATGCATGCCTGAACATAGCAACATTTACACTAGACCCAGCTAATTCACACTATTCCCCAGCCCCTTCTCCCTTGCACCAGCTGCCTCTAGATGCAAAGGAGATTACTCTGTAAATCAATAGCAAGTTAGGTGCTAAATATCTATCAGCACCTATCAGGCATTTAGGTAAATTACCCTTCTATCCTACTCTCATAAGTTCTTTACTGAAATAGAACTTCATCCCTATCCCAATCAACATGGCTTTTCTCATTTAATTTCAGATTTCAGATACTTGTTTCATTTAGCACAAACCATCTGCCAGGATCTGTGCTAGATACTAGAGACAAAAATGAATATGATCAAATCTTCATCCTTAAAGACTTTATGCTGTACTGGGGGAGACAGAACATGCAAAGAAAACATGTGGCAGAGGTTATTGCTTAACTCTTTAGAAGTGCCAGTCTAGTGGGGATTTTGACCTCTAGAAGAAAACAAAGGTTGGAAGCGTGAGTTGTGGATGAGTCACTTCAGGAGAAGGCAGGCAGTATGAAGAAACTGGGAGAGAAGCATGTGGGGATATGGCAGACGTTGCTCATACTCAACCCAGCAAACATGTCTATCCATCTTCCTGCTTATGGGCAGAGACTCTTTAATCACAGAGAAGGAACCAAACACTCCTGCCCCACATTCCTGGGTATGAATCATGATTATTCTAAGTCAATGTGGAATCCATTTCTCTTTGCCAGAGGTTTGTCTTGGTGTGTGCACAGTTCTGGCCAATAGTTCATAAGGAAAAATTCACAGGAGGCTTTCACTTGGAGGCCTGAAAGACAGACTCTCTGTGAAGAAAGGTCTTTGGTACCATTCTTGTTATGGCAGTGCTGTGAGCATTGCAAATCAGAGCAGCCACCCTGTGGCCATAAGATATACACTTAAGGCTAAAGAGCCAACACAAGATGGCAGAGCACAAGGATATAAAGAATGTGGGTGCCAGCTAAAATTGTTGAACCGTGGAAAGACCCTAGAATTGCCTACTTCTAAACTGCTTTGTAAGCTAACAATGAACATCTCCACAGATCAAGCCAATGTTTATTGAGTGTTCCATTTCCAGCAGCCAAAAGTGTCCCGATGCGGGGCGGGTAGAAGTTAGGCACGTCCCATGATGTGTCAAGGATTTCACCACCAGCTCGAGATGCTGAGATAAATAAGTTCCTACCTGTGCTCTCAAAAACCAACCATTATGATGTGGTGCCATGGAAAATGTGAGGATGGGTATCTGGAACAGGGAATCATGAAAGAGAATTCCAGAAGGAAATGTCTGAGCAAAGTATGGGAAGTTGAAGGGGATTGGGTTAGATGGAGAAAGAAGTTGAGCAGGGCTACTTCCATGCCAGCTGCACCTACTTTCAGCCTGGGTCAGACCACTCTACTGACAGCCCTTCCAAGTTCCCCCATAAAACCTACTCCTGAAGACTTGACTCACGAGACCTCCTCATCAGTCTTCTCTATAAGGGTTGTAGACTTGATGAAGATAGACAAAGGGCCAGAGAGGTATCACTCTAAGAAATACCCCATTAAATAAGTGACTTTAAAATCTTCCCTGGGACGAAGAAAGATACACTCAGAAAAGTCCCTTCAGGTGGCAGAAGAAGCTGCCCTGAGGCCGGACTCTCCCCAATCCTGCCTCTCCAGGGACTCTCTCTCTGGCTCATATTCTATTGGCTCCTGCAGCTAAACAGCCGAAACAAGAACAGATGCCACAGTGGACCACAGCCAGAGGAAAATTAAAAGCATACATGACAATCCATTACATCTAGGCAGTAGAAACAACCCACCGGAATCAAACAGCAGAAACAACCCACCTGGATCAATCACCATCTCCCCAAGGCCTCTCCCCCATGCTAATTACAATAATTGCCATGGATCACAACTTCACCACATGCCAGGCACTGTGTGAAGTGCTTGACATGTTTGATCTTAAGCACTTCTCACAAAAACTCTGTAAAGTGAGTAATGTTATTATTCCCATTTAACAAATAAGTAAACTGAGATCCAAATCATTTAAATAATTATCTCAAAGTAACATGGCTTATAAGTAAGTGCCCAAATGGAGATTTGATTATGGGTCTAATTCCAAAACTTCATATTTTACCACCATAAGATCTTATTCTCCCACCCCCTAAAAAAACAGAGTTCACTCCTACAAAATTATCTACATAATGACCAGAAGTTTAGCAAATGGGTAAAAGAGTTGGTTGAGAAGCAATTTGAATTCATTACCCCTTAAATTTGATAAAAATTTACTGAGGATCTGCTCTGGATTAGGCACTGGATCACAGGGATGTGCTCAATAAGGCTCCTGCTCACAGTTTCAGAAGAACAAACAACCTCATATTCTAGAACAGCCCTGACCTAAATCAATATGATGGCAGACGTCAGCTGACAACTACATGATTTAACCATGCATCTAAAGGCAACATATCTGGAAAACAGAAAACTGATTCTTCATTATCATGGAAGGACAAATGGAGCCTGAAAAAGTCAATCCATCATTCATATGGTTGCAAAAATCCTCATGTTTGATGTCACAGGGGCCACACAGAATGAATGGTGATGTCCTTCATCTCCTTTTAGCTGCCTATTGCGGTGCTTTGTCTCGCTTTAACCTCCCTCCTCAGAGGAGGCACAGCTGCCGTAAACTCAACCTTGTGATTCTGCTTGATGCTGCTTAAGATGCTTCTAGAGCTCATGAAATTCTTTTGCTTTTGTTGTTGAAACTCCTTGCAAATCTCTCACAGTCAAGGTGCCAGGGAATTAATCAGGCCTGCCTTGACTGCAGACTTGCAGGCTAACTAAATGTCAGGGGATTTAGTGCTTTAATCTCATGGGCAAGGGAGGCAAATTTTCCCGTATGAAACAGCAAGAGCCTTGTACATAGCTACAGGTGTAGTCAGGAAAAATGTTGAAAATATGTAGAATAATAATACTAGCTAATATTTATTGAAAGTTGGCCTTATTATAATTCTACTTTTTTTTCAAGACATCGGTCCCGGTAAAAGCTCTGTTTTGTGTCATATTCTCAGAAGTACAGCTTGCTTTTACTCATTCTCCTCTCTTGTCTCTGTTCTCTCTCTCCTTCTCTCTCTCATGTCAAACAGAGTATTCATTAATGATTAGTTTCAAAGCAGAGGAACACCTCTAGGAGAACTCCAATATATGTACATATATATATATATATGAATATATATATATGAGATACATATATATATGTATAAGATATATATACATATATATTCGATATATGTATATACATCTAATTTCACAGAATGTCATGGTTAAAAGAGAACTTCAATGTCATCAGCTCTTTATTGAAAGTACATGAGGTTCTCCTCACTGTACTATTATGGTTGATAGCATAATAGCACTTAAAGATGTCTACATCCTAATCCCTGGATCCTGTAAATATATTATGTTAAATGGTAAGGGAGAATTAAGATTGCAAATAGAATTAAAGTTGTAAATCAGCTAACCTTAAAACAGAGAAATTGTCCTGGATTATCTGAGTGAGCCCAATGTACATAAAATCCTTTAAATGTGGAAGAAAGAGGAAGAAAGTCAGAGTCTGAGAGATTTGAAAATGTTATGCTACTGGCATTGAACATGGAAGTAGAGGCCATGAGCCAAGGAATGTGAGCAGCCTCTACGGACTAGAAAAGTCAAGAATACAGGTTCTCTCCTAGACCTCCAGTAGAAACACAGCCTACTGATAACTTGATTTTCCTCCCAGTAAAACCCATCTTGGACTACTGATCTCGAGAACTGTATGAAAATTAATCTGTGATTTTAAGTTACTACTTTTGTGGTAAGTTGTTATGGCACCAAGACAAACTCATACAACTGGATTCATTTATACACATTCAGTTTCTTATTTAATCATCACTGTGACTCAGGTATTTATCTCCATTTTACAGATGATAAAACTGAAGCTCAGAGAGGTTCACTGACTTGGTCAAGACCATATGGCTATTCAGTAACAGTAAAATTCAAACTCAAGTCTGTCTGACTACAGATTCCAGAGTCTTTACTATACCCTGTGCTCTACATCAGTGGTTTACACACTCAGACTACAGTCTACTAGTCCTGAGGTAAACATAGGAAAGGGCAACTTTTTTAAAATGCAATTAGAATATATATGTGTGTGTGTGTGTGTGTGTGTGTAAAAAAAGTATAGAGTAGAGAGAGAGAGGAGACTGGAAGAGATGGGAGAAAAGGAAAGGAGAAATGGGGGGAGGACAAAAAAAGAAAGGAATGAGAAAGAGGAGGGTGGGGAGGAGAGGAGACAGGAGAGAGAAAAGCACACTAGAGATGCTATGGGTAAATGTTTTGTAAATTTGGATATGTTGTAGATGTATATTGGTGCATGATGCAAACTTTATTTCTTACCGTGGTTGAAGTAAAACTTTTTGAGACACTCCTCTAGAATATACCCACTGGAGAGAATTGGAAAATATGGTCCAGCTTCTGTCCTTGGGAATATCCATAATCTAAAAAGAGACTCATAGCAAACAACTGGAAGGCGCTATAGTTACAGGCTGGGTCAGGTACAATCTGCCAAAGAATCAATCAACATCATGTGCTCATATCATCACATTGCCCTCTGGAGGTCTTCAGAGCACCCCTCACCATCCCCAGGAACTCACATGCAATAGCACAAAACAGAATTCATTACTTTCACCACAAACCACTTCTCATCTAGTGCTGCAATTGTAGTTAACAACATCACTATCAACCGTTTGCTCTAAATAAAAACAACATAATCTCCTGTCTCTTTCAACTCTTCTGACATTAAGACCATTAGATTTTGCCTCCTAAATCCCCAAATCATCCCTTTTTCTTCATTCCTATTGTCACAGCCTTGAGACTCTCCTCCTCTCCCATCTGGACAACTGTGATGTCCTCACAGCCCATCTCCCTGAGCCCAGTTCCTCCCTTTCCAGTCCACACTGCAGTATGAGGTCACAGATCCTATCATGTTCTTCCCTTCTTACAGCACTTCCTGGCTTCTTGTTTCAAGGTGTACAAGTTCAACACTCGTACCCCAAAGTCCCTGTTTCCAACCACTTCCCATAATTAACAGACCCTACAGCCTGCCTACATCAAACTACTCGAAAGTTCGCATGTGGACCATCAATTTTCAGACCCTGCAAATTTTACACGTACTGCTTTCTCTCCCTAGAATGGGGTTCTTCCTGCTTTCCATCTAGGGAAACCCTCCATCTAGCAATGCTGGAAACTTAACTTTCGTGACTTCCTTAGGCAAAGAAATCATATCCCCTGGTGAGCCTATGGCTGTAGGGACTTATTTCTTCTACAATATTTATCCAAATGTATCCTGCTTTCTTCTTCAGTGCTTCTAAGGCAGGGCCCACTTCACAGCTATGTTTTTACCCCAATACCTAGCTTAGGGACCAGGGCATGGAGGGTCTGTCCAAAGAATAACTAATCAATGGTTGGAAGGTACACTGGAGCTTTGGACCTCGACATCCTTGGCCTTTCCTTCTGGATGGTTCCCATGCACCACAATCTAATGGTTTCAGAAGTAGACTCTTACTCTATCTCCAGAGGATTGCACCTCATTAAATGCAGTCTCTGAGCTAGAAACCTGGTCGACCTCCCAACAACAAGGCATGATTTACCTCCGTTGTGTACCTTTGATGCATTAAATGAGATCTGAGCACATCATTCTCCTATGCAAACCCTTCAATAGCTCCAAATCTTGAGATGAGGTTTGTTAACTTAAAAATAAAAAGCCAAAGTGAGAAACAACAAGCATTTGTGTGATATCAAAAAGAATGGTAATACTGAGAAGCACAGATTCAGACAGGAACACAAAAAAATATGTTCCTATTAGGAGGTGAAGACAAGGGGTATTTATAAGAAGAGGAAGAGGAATGATTACATGAGTAGAAGGAAGCAATTTCTACAGGTACAAATAAGCTAAATTATTATTTAGCTATACACGGTAATGCTAATTCTAAAGAATATCTTTAATTTTCATTCCAGCAGTCAGGATGTCTGTTTTCCTGTTAGCTTTACACACAGTTGTTTGGATACAACATTGCTTTAGCCCACCAAAGTTTCTTTTGCCCATATGAAATATTTCAAAGTTTTGAGGAGTGAAATGTGCAAAGTAATTTCTGGGATGGCGGTTCCGACTCCACTTTGAAGTGACTCTGTTTATATTATTTTTCACAAGTTCAAATTTTTCAGTTTTTTTAAATGGTACTTAAAGCCCTGTTCAGTCTAGCCCCTGCCGACCTCTCCAGGAACGCCCTGCCTCTCAAGCCACTTTAGCTTTCTCGTGGTTGTACCTTCACCTTCCACCTCAGGGCTTTCCTAAAGTATCTTCTCTGTGGAGCATGAATTCCATCAGAGAAGACATCTTTCTTGCCTCAGTTTAATTAACTCTTCCTCCAAAGCACTATGTCATTTTTCCTTTCTAGCACTTACCAAAACTTCAATTTTACATTTTATTTGCATGTGTGTTTGATCAATGTCAGTTTACTAGGCTCTAAGCTCACTCAAGGCAGAGACCACATATATCTGGTTCATTCTTCTCTCTCTAGCTTCTAACCCAGCACACTATAAGGGCTCACCTAACAATTGACTAGTGAAAGAAGTTAATCAGCAGTGTTGACTGTTCGGCAGAGCACCAGTTTCCAAGAAAAGTCCCTGGTGCCCTGGTTGGAGCTAGAGGAAGTTAGAGCAGGTGAACTCAGCCCTCCACACCCCACTTGACCCAAAGAAGCTCTGCACTGACCTAATTTAGATGCTGGGCCTCCACATAAAAGTTTATTTTTACTGGTTATTCTACTGGTAAAGTGTGTCAGATTACACTCAAATGTAGGAACGTGGAAGACAGGGGTTGATAATAAAGGGACATCATGAGAGGATTTGGAAGATAATAGAACTGTTTGCATCTTCACTGTGGTAATAGTTCCCAATTGTATGCATTTGTTAGAACTTATAGAATGTGCTGAATTTTACAGTGTGTAATTTTTTAAAGCAAATAAAAGTAGACAAGACTTGATTGCCTTTGGAGGTTATCTCCAGAGTCATACGTTTGAAGGAATTTTATATTATGACCAAAAACAATTCACGTCAGGCATGTCAAAATGCAAGGCTAGCCTGAATATGATGCATGCAGTCGTTTTCCTAATGAGAGGATCAAAAAAATTGTTTCTGACTCACTTTAACATATCAACTATTAGAACAGATTAGATTGCCAAATAACTATAAGATTTATTTTATTAAATTTATTAAAACCAAATATTTAAAATTACGTATTATATACAATAACATGTGGACTTAGAGATAGTGCTTTCTTTGTTCACACATTTTATGAAGCAGCTTGCTTGGAACTTTTCACACACATTGCTGACAAGAGAATGTCTGCTGTCACCAAAGCCATTTTTTGCATCACAGTACAAAACAGGGTTCTTCAAAACACATTATTTTCACTCCCATAACAGTTATTTGTGGTATAGTTTTTTATGAATCCATATAATGTTGTCACTTGGACAAATTTTATTAATCTCGTGGTTATTTTCATGATCTGCATAAAGCAAGCCTTCTCAACTGTAGCATTATTGACATTTGGACTGGATAATTCTTTGTTGTAGGGACCTGTCCTGTACACTGGAGGATGTTTATCAGCACTCTTGGCCTCTGCCCACTAGATGCCAGTAGCACACACCACCCCCTCAGTCACGACATCCAAAATGTGTCCAAAAATTTTGCCCCCTAGGAGGCACAATCACCTCCAGATAAGAACCACTGCCATAGAGTAACTTTCACTGTATAGTAAGTCCTCACTTAACGTCTTCAATAGGTTCTTGGAAACTGTGATTTTAAGGGAAATGACCTATAACAAAACCAATTTTACCATAGTCTAGCTGATACAAACAAGAGTTAAGTTCCTATGACATATTTCTGGTCACAAAAACATAACCAAAATTCTTTTTTAAAAAGACCCAAAACACTTCGAATATTAAATATTTAAATAGATGTGAGCTCTACCTACAGTTAATAAAGATTCATTTTTTAAAAAGTAAGATTATTATTTTCTAGCCTGTTTATTCCAGTTCAGGGTCACAGGTGGCCAGAGTTCATCCCAGCAGCTTAAGGGGACACCTCACCATGGGCAGGATCTCCTTCCTTCGCAGGGCGTGCTCACGGACACACACTCACTCAGACTAGAACAAGTTAGATATGTTAATTCGCCCAACATGCACATCTTTGGAATGTGGGAGAAAACCAGAATCCCCAAAGAAAACCCACACAGACCAGGGGAGAATGCGCCAGCTCCATGCCAACAATGGCCCTGGCCAGCAGTCAATTGTTTTCTCATCAATGTTATAACAAAATGATGTTGAATGATGTGATGTTATTCGAGGACCTGCTGTGTTGTTGTATTACCTCATTTTAAAGATATTTATTTATAACAACACCAATATTTGAATTGTGAGGTCAGATACCCAGAAACCATTACTAAATTTTTTTGAAATTCTTTTGCCTCATCTTTTACTGATTCTGTTATTTGAATCTACAATGCATTCAAGCATCAATTAACATATTTTCAAGTCTATGTGTCTTCTCAGAGATTTGTTGTATTTCCCATCTAAGGATTCAAATATAAAAGAATTCTTGCTCTTCTGAGAGTTAATTCTGGGAATACTTCACCTCAGACGCAAGCACACAGGATAACCCAACCTAATTTTACCTACAATATTTTCACAAGTGAACATACAGCCTTTGCTAGAATACTTTAAGTGACAGAGGCCTCACTACTTAACCTGGCAGTTCTAATGGCATAGTTCTTTCTTATAATAAGCTCAGACCTCCCTGCGCAGAACTTCTAGACATCAGACGAAGTTCTGGACAAAGTCTGCCCCTTCACAACAGAGCGACACTTTAAATAACTAAAGGCAATAAATATATTCTAACATTAGTCATTTCTCTTCCAGATTAAAGATCCCTGCTCTTTAAGCTGCTGTTCATAAGATTTTTTTTCGATGTAACTTCATCCTCAACCTTGTCAATGGCCTCTTAGAAAATGGGGCTTAGAATGAACCTTGGGAGAGTCTGTTCAAGACAGAAAAAGGAACTTTGATCATCTGGACACTTTGTAAGCTAGAAATATCATAGTATTTAGCTTAGAAACTACAAAAATTCATATAAACTCCACATAAATAACTACACCATATTTCATTAAGTAAATTAAAGAACAGTAGTTAACGCTGTTCTGAACCCCATTTTGCCCAACAAAGAGATATGTTTCGTGAAATGAAAGGATCACAGGAGGCATAGAAGGAAAGAGTTTCTCTGGATATCACAAAATGACCATGTGATATCCAAGGAGCCTCCTTCTTTCTATAATCAGAGGTAGAGACAGAGATGGAGGCAGACAAAGAAAGACAGAGACAGAGACAGGGAAAGATTAAGAGAGAGCAAGAGATTAATAGAGAAAATTTCAGCATCTTTTCAGGTTTTGTTTGTTTCGGGTTTGGGTTTTTTTGTATAGTCTTATTTAGGAGCTATCCAGTGGTCCACTGTGACTCTCAGATTATTTTCTTGTGTAACTGCACAAAATCAATCCTATTTCACTGGTTTTGAAGAAAAGTCACACCATTGTGAGAGTCAGGTGCAATAATATTATGTATCTTTTAGCTATACACCATAAAAAACAAAAATTTGATTTCTGCTAAACCTTAATGGAATGAATATCTGGGGCCTATTTTCCTAATACTTTATCCTAGATAATGCAGAATTATGATTTGAGATTAAAAGCCACTCCATAAGAAGATTAGTAACACAGAAAAGCAGATATAGAAAAAGTATATTTTATAATGATGCCTACCACTAAACTGAATTAAGTCTGATGACTCAGATTTTCTAGCTGGACTTTAAATTCTCATTTCTGCAAGAGTTAGGTACTTGATAAATGCAGATTAACTAATAGCCCTTGATAAGGATGCTTTGAAGAGGCCATTGCTATTCTCAGCAACACTGATGATTAAGCTACGTGTGTTTTTGAGGACCACTCCTCCCAACCGCTGATCTCTCTTTTTCGGGAAATCAGCTACTTTCCCTGTGTGATGCAATGACAACGGGCCATCAGTAATAACCCATGACATCTGGATCATTACCAGCCTCTTTTCCCCTTGAAGATTTATCAGGTCCATGGTCCAGCTTCCCCAAGACCAGCTAAATACCTGGATGAAAGTTAATACCAGTCAATAGCAAGATGTCTCCTTGTTAACATTCAGCTCCATTTTAGACAAATACCTTAACTCAAAAGAATGACTAAAAGAGGCAGTTCAGACAGGAGGGCAGTGGTATGAAGTAGATGATTTTGGCAGTGTCCTCTACATTATTCTGGGTGGATGACCCTCTGCTCTGTGGCTGAGAAGCTTATAGTGAGGATTTTTATTTGTTTGCTTTGGTCATGTGAGAGTTTTTTAAAAACAACTCACGAGCCCTTTAGTTTAAGGATCTTATTGCCTCATTTATTTCTTCAAGTGTTCAAATTATCGACCACCTCATGTGAACCGATAGATAAGCCTGAGTCTCACATCTGCAGCAGCAGGCAAGGGGCAGGGGCTTAGAACCACCTAATCTGACCATCGGAGTTTTAATTTTCTCCACTGAGGAGCAGAGAAGACAATGAAGCTGTGAGCAATACATCTATAGCCTGTAAACAGCCATCCTTCCTGCTCCCGAGCAAGATCCAATACCAATTTAGTCTTATCTGTCTAGAAAATCATTATTTGAAGACTTGAAAAGGTTAAAAGAGTTCCAGTTTTCACTTCTTATACTTTCATCTGAGCACCAAGAAAGGGAGGAATCTGACAGGTATGGGACAAATTTGGTTCACTAAAGTACCCACAGGAAAATATTCAGATTGCCTCTCCAAGGGACAAAGGGAAGCCATAATTTATGGCACACTCTGTCCCAATTTGTCCTAGTAAAACATCAGCCTTCAAGATAAAATGAAGGTGGTGAGTTCTGGACAGAGGAGAGTATAAAATGCAAAAAGCTAGTTGGATTTTTTAGGCAATTATACCAAGAGCAGTTTTTGAGCACCTACTGTGTGCCAAGCATTGCAAGTCGAGTCTCTCAAGGGGCTTACAGCCCAGGAAGAGTCAGATAGGTAAAACAAAGCTGATAGAATTGACTAATCTTTAAAGTATAATAGTGAGGTCAATAAAACAATAGTGAGGATGAAGGAATTATACAAATATAAGAAACTGTATGGGTAAAAACACTGAATTTTGAAGCTGCAAGGCATTCAGAAAACCTCCCTCTTTCTCAACTGGTGCAGGAGGAAGAGCAGCACACCATTGAGAGATCTATGGAGGAAACATTATATAAAATTTGAGCATAGTCATCCAGCAATGGCAGGGCACCTAAGAAGTGGCCCCTGACCACCCAAAGCTTAGGGTCCAATTTAAAAAGCCTATACATATATAATAGTTAGGATTAGTTTAAAGATCATTGTATGGTGCTGACCCTAAGCCCAAAAGTGAGCTCAATGCAGACTAAAAGACTCAGAGAATCAGAGAAGAAAAGCAGTAGAACAAACACTATGCATTGAGGAATGTACATAAAAAGAAAGAAGGAGAAGGGGCTGCAAGGCAGAAGAGACAGCATGAGGAAAAGCACATTTGTAAAAACAAGCAAGACAATTCACAAAGACCTGTTGAGTTACAACAAATGGCTTGTGTTAGGAAAAAGTAGACATTAATTTTATGGGAGCCTAAAATTAATAACAACAAAGACTAATATACAAGCAGAATTAGAGTATTTTATGCACAACTGGATAGCAGAGAGTATTGAAATTCTTTCCCACCCCTTCCTTCCTTGTCTGACCCAGGGATATTCCCTCTTCCCTCCTCTGCTCTCCAAGGTAAATGCTTCAGTAATGGAGAATATCTATCCTCTCTACATCTTATCTCAGAAAAATGTCCCATTGAAGGGACTAGTTCTGGAATCTGAGATGAAAAGTAAGGATCAGAGGAAAAATGAAGTCCTCCACCCCCACCGCCCCATTTTATAGACAAGGAAGCAGAAGCCCAGAGAGAAACACTAATCAGGTCAAGGCCATACCCCTATCTGTGATAGCAAGGGCATTGATTAAGGTCCTGAGAGTGCCTGTGGTCAACACCAGACTGAAAATGAGAAGAGAGCATAAACTGACAGCAAGAAAAAAAAACAAAACATCGGATAGTGAGATAACTAGGAAGAGAACAACTAAGAAAATGGTGGTGAGCTGTATTAATCATACTGTTTTTATTTTCTGTATCTTATGATGTTTTGACATCTGAAATACCTTGCAGGCTGAGAGAAACTGCCCTTCGTGGGACTAGCCAATTCCTCAAGATAACAAAGTGTTTAGCCAGAAACACACCTTTCATATACAAACTAACCAATCCAGAGCCTTCATATTCAAACCACCTCTTTTATCTGGTTTGTAACTCTAGAAAGCAATATTCCTTTACCATTATCACCCTGGGGCCAAGTACCAAACAGCTGAGGACAACTCCTATGCCCCAAAACCCATTGGAATTATCCAAACTGTTCAGTCTTAAGATTTTTACCTTACCCTGTCTTTCCTTTCCCAAGGAAACCCCCCAAAAGGCTATGGCCTAGATTTTCCCCCTTCCTGCTTCTGCCTCTTGACCAAAGCTAATGCTTCCCCATATGGCCCTGCATGCCATTGTAAGCCCCCTTTTCTCTAAAAATATAACAATAATTCTTCTTTCGATGACAGTTGCCTCTCTGAGTCATCATTTGGTCACCTTTATAAATTAAGACCCAGCACAGATCATGAGCCCAGATAACATTTTTACTAGAAATGGAAGTTTACTTCCAAAGTATCCTGTCTGATAAAAGATTACAGACAATCTCTTCAATCTGAATAGCCCAGTCAAAATAAATAGAGCATATTTACAATGTCCTGAGACCAATAATATATTCCTAATCAATATATTGACTTTGAAGTAGCAACAGTAATAGAGTATCTAAAAAGTGAGCAAGATATGTATAGCATGCTCATATACACACATATAAAAACAGTCATATTTTTTAAATTAAAGCAAGTTCAAAAGATCCAAAAGGTAGCAGGCAGGCAGAAAAGTAATTTTATGTTATTTATTAAACACAATGAATAAACCTCTATGGAATAACTTCAGCATCAAAGAAATCAAATGTGACAAATGGTAGGTGCAAAAAAAATTGTCCATTGTCAGAAATACAAAGAGAAATGAACACACTTAACATAATTCTGAAAACAAGTGTTTTCAGTAGTTTCAAATGATTATGAAGTGGGTAGGAACACAGGCACATATGAAAGGTGTCTCCTTAGAAAGGAAGGGGACTCAGTTTCCTTGGACAGAATAAAGGTGGTGAATGGTGACTATACAGACCTAACATGAAGTGGCACAGCAGACCACTGTTGTTTTTTCTTTTTTCCTTCGAAAAAGAACCTTTGACCTTTCAGTTGAGCAAATGGCCGCCCAGAGAAGATCACATTCTCCAGACTCAGTAAAATTATGGGGCTAATTCTTGAGTGAATTGTGAGGCGGTAGGTTGTATGCAGGTTCTGAGATGTGTCTTGAAAAAGAAGGATATGCCTGTTTTGTCCCTTTTTCTCACTTTCCTACCTGGAATGTGAATGTGATAGTTGGATCTCAAGCAGCCACTGTGGATCATGAGAATAGAGGCCACACCTGAGATACAGAGGAGCCTTGAGCTGGAAGCCCAGGAAGGGCCCTAACCTCCCGCTTCCTAATTATGCATAAGAGAAAATAGAATTGATCTGTTTTAAGCCACTGCCATGTCAGGGGATATTCCTAACAAGCATAAAGGTAAGGATGTTAATTTTTTGAGAAATCTCACCCTGAAAGATTTGTCTCCTCGGCAGAGCAGAAGGTAAGATTATAAGCTGGGAGAAAAGAATGAGGAATAGGTGAAATGAAAGCAGAGTGGATATAAAGAAGACATAACAGAGAACTGACAGAATAGAACTAAAAGAAATTTCCTGCTTAATTGAGGCCCCAGTTGAAAAAGGAGAGCATGGATAGTTATTAGAGTCGGTCTCATTTCAGCTTTCTATAACAATGCACACCTGTATATAGATACTGGAAATATAATGCAGACATTATGCAGTTTTGTGTGGGGTTGGGATCGTCAAAGCAGGCAAAAATGAAAAGATGGGGGAATAAGAAGACTGGGTACCTGCAAAGGCATAGACAACTATGAGTTTCTGGATAAGAGAATCCAAACAAAGAAAGAAGGAGAGAGAAAAGGAGAAAGATAAAGTTCAGGGTAATGATGAGGGTAAAAGGGAATTCAGAGGCAAAAGGAAGATGGGATGCCAGTAGGTGCTTGTTAGGGTCATGAGTTTTCATAGTCAGGCACACATAAATATGAACCGTGGGTTTTCTATTTACTAGTTGAATTACCTTGGGAACGTCATTTAACTTTCCTGAGTCTCTATTCTTATATTCAGCAAATGGAAATAAAAGTACTTATATTGTAGGATTAGTCCTGGATATTAGCATAACGCTTGGCACAGAATAATTGCTTAAATAAATAACAGCTATCGCTACCAAGTAAAAAGGTGGTGTTTAGGAAAGATAAGCTCAGAGCTTGAGATCTGAGGTGGCTAATAGCAAGAAACAGTAGAGGGCAAAGGAAGGAGAAGCCATATGGTTAGAACCACATCTGAGAATTCCAAGTTCTTCCACCCCAGCATGAGACCATGCTAAAGCTTTGATTTTCAGCCTGGGTTTCACATAACCCCGTGATTGCTCAGAAGAGCCTCAAGGGGTAGATCCCCTTAGAGGAGAAGAGCGAGAGAAGATCCTCTGGAAGGGATGCCTGCCGTCCTCACTGATTTCAACCAAAGTAGTTCTTTCTTCTTAATTTTATACATGTTTTACATTTTGCAGTTCAACATAAAATTTAATTCAGAAAGAGATGTCTAATGCTAAAAGTAGGTAAAACAGGGAAAAGTAGAAGAATAAGAAAAGTGAAATAGAAGCAAGTAGTAGTAGTGGTGGTGGAAAAGTGGTAGTAGCAGTAGTAAAAATGGTAGTAGAGACAGTAGTAATAGTAATAAGTGGTAGTAGGTACAGTAGTAGTACTGGTGGTGGCAGTACTAGTAGTGGTGGTGGTAGTAATAATGACAATAGTGGCAGTAACAGTCATTGTAATAATGATAGTAAAAGTTGTAACCGTCATTGTGCTAGTAGTAATTTGCAACGCTCAAGTGCACAGCAATTCTCTCTACTCAGTGTTATATATACACCGAAAGACACCAAAGAAAGCCCAGCTGGATATGTCAGTCAGAGTGCCAGCAGAAAACAGATGACATACTCAAAAGAGGTGATTGGGAATGATTTTCAGACACGTGACAAGAGTTAAGGAAACCACTATAAGGTGGTGAAGCATTCCCAAGGCAACAATTGGGCAGCAGTACCACTCCTAGACCGGAAGAGGCAAATAGAGGGAACAGCTAAGTCAGGCTGTAGAAGGCTGCTGAGGAGGGCCTCGCCTTCAGTGAAATGACACAGCCACTGCTAGCCCACGAATAAATTCTCTGGCCTCTCTCTCTTCCCTCTTTCTTCTCTCCTGCAGATTTTGCCCACTGGCCAAACCAACAGAAACCAGATAACAAGGGAGCCAAATCAAGGCAATCTATAGAGGTCAGGCTTCTGGGACATAGAGCAAGGTGAGAATGGTGGCAAGCGAATCTGGAGGGACAAATAGAGAATATCTAGCACAGTAGATTTTATTCTCTCTGCTAAAAATCCACTCTCCTTCATTCTCCATGCATGCGTGCTAAGCTGACATTCCCCATGAAGAATTCTCCATGTCTGATGGCTGGGTAGGTCAACAGAAACAAGGATGCACAATGCTTTTCCTGATTCCCTGAATACTCACTGCATTAGCTACTATTGCTGTATAACAAATTACCCCAAATTTAGCATCTATAAATAGCAAGAATTTATTATCTCACAATTTCTCTAGGTCAGGAATTTGGGAGCAGCTTAGAGAGGTAGTTCCAGCTCAGCATTCCTCAAGAAGCTGCCACCAAGGTGTCAGCCAGAGCTGTAGTCAGCTGAGGGCTTGATGAGTCTGGAGAATCCACTTCTCAAATGGATCATTCACATGGCTATTGGCAATCAACCTCTCTCCACAGGGCTGTTTGAGTGTCCTCTTGAACGTGTTGTCTGACATTCCCAAGGGTGAGCAGTTTGAGAGTGAGAGACAGGAGAGAGCAAGGAGAAAGCCACAATATCTTTTATGACCTAGTCCCTAAAGTCATACTCTGTCACCATTACTTCTGCCTTTTTCTACCTTTATAAACAAGTCATCAAGTCTAGCCCGCACTCAGGGGGAAGAGGAGAAGATAAAGAATAAGTTTACCTCTCAAAGGGAGGAGAATTAAAAATTTTGTGGACAAACTTTTAAACCACCATATCCACATCTACCTGTACCCATTAGCTTTAACATTCCTCTTCTTTCTAATCCTACCTCCCAGGGGTCACACTATGCATGCACCTTCCACATGGGGAAGCCAGAGACACATCTCCACTGCAGCAGGCATCCTAGTGTTACCCAGTAAGACTCCACAGAGAGGGAATACAAGGGCTGCAAGTGGGGGTGGGGTGGGGGGGCAGCCATGGTTCTTACTAATGAAAACAAATTATGATAAAAAAAGTATTTATTTCTGCTACTCCCCTCCCCCCCACAAAAAAACAAAGGTATGATAAGTATGATAGCTAGACAGTAAAACAAAATATCTTAAATAATTATTTTGCTAAAATATTCAAAAAACTTTTTAGCTGGAGCCAGCACAGCACAATGAACTCTAAAGGTTTGGGGTGATTTTTGTTTGTTTGTATGATTGTTAGAGTAGGGGTAAGGAAGCAGAAGGGTTGGGAGCCAGAAGGAAAAAACAATATTTTGAAAATAAAATGTCAGAGCTGTTTATAGAATGAAGAGATTTAGATTTATTGATAAAAACCAAAGTTTAAAACATTTTCAAACAGGAACATATTTGGTATTTGTTTTTAAATCTCACATTATTCTCAGTTACAACTGAAATGTTGATAACATTCCCAAGCACTAAGAAATTGATTCTCACACTTCTGCTTACAGCTTCTGGTAGTTTATGAGTTTCTGGCAAATACAATGTCTGTCTTTTCTTCAACTTTTACACATTTATTTGCCAGTCTAAGATAAAGATAATCACAGGCTTCATTTTTTTTCTTGTGACAGATGTATAAAACAGAAGTCGCACAAACATAATGATGCAATCTATATATTTGTCAGTGTCTGTGTTCCTTCCATATGTTCCTGTATTGCCTGGTGTCATAGATAAACGGTTTTGATCACACGTGGAATCCCAATTTTGTTGCAATGTGATCACAAAATCTGAGTGACCTTGAAAACTCATTTCCTTCATATTCCATCTAGGATAATAATCTTATGTTTGAACATATGTCATTGCTAAGAAAAAAAAAAAAGAAAAGAAAAGAAAAGAAAAAAGGTCTCCAACCTCTTTTAGTAAACTTTAAAAAAAATCTACACAATAGAATTCTTGTTTTTCATACTTTGGAAACCTTCCAGGAATACTGGTGTTTGTCCTTTCAGCTTCAGTAAATGCTTTTGTAATGTGAAAAGACATACCCTAGTTTGTCTTTGTGGTCCATTTAGATTACCGAATGTCAGATTTTATTAAAGTAGACCTTGCATGTTGTTTGATATATCCAACTCTCATGCCAAGAGTGCCCAAAAGCTGGTGGACAATTCTCTGACACCAAACTAGGAAGTCATAAGTGCCAACTTTGTCTTTCATCACAACTGCCTCCCTAATGACAGGAAGGTCATTTTGCTCCTCCATATCTCTCTGTCTTTTATTGTCACACAGAAGTGGGAAAACTAATCTTTGATTTCTCTCTAACAGATGTCTAAGCAAAGGTCATTTAAAACTAAGATAGGCCAAAACTAAGAATTGTCCACAAATTAACTTTTTCTGTGCACACCCTCCTTCCCTTCTTCAGTGTGCTTCCAACAGCCAACGCCTGCATATCTTCTTTAAGAGAGCCCTTGGAGTACTAGGAAGCCAGTTCCTGTAGTTTATCTCACCTCTCACAGGGCAACCATTAACCAATAGCTGTTAAGGGAGAGAGGGAAGCCTAATTCCTTTGTTCCAGGTGAGAAAATACTGAGATGTAACTTACCATTGGATCGGGCCATGTCCTGGCTTGGCTTCCTCCCCTTCCCTGCTTTCCCCCTCAACTCTACTCCTTCACCTGCCAGCCCTTCTTGAACAAAGCACTTGCACATAAATTTTCATCTCTGAGTCTGTTTCTGGGGAACTAGACATAAAACATCTAGACTCAGAAAAGCAAACGTGAAAATAATTATCTCAGAAGGAGTTATATTTAATAGGTACCATCAAATCTTTCCAGGTTAAGACAACGCTCGACCTTGAAGTATGAAAGGGAATGTTAGGAGAAACTAGTTATTATTTGTTGAATTACCAGGGATCTTCTGAAGACCTCTCGAACCTTATCATATTCCCTTATTGCTGCCACTGATATCCAGATGGTTAAAATGAGATAAAAGCAATAATTTGATATTTATACCAGTCACGATGAGTGGGATTGTGCTACAGTTACAAGCAAGCCCCAGTGTCATTGGCCAACAGCAAAAAAAATAAATTATTTCTCCCTTACACAACACATGATCAACATAGATTATCGAGGAGCTCTATTATAGAGGTCACTCAGGGACTCAGGCCGAAAAAGCCATCTTGGCATTTATGTTCACATTCACCACTGCAGAAGAAAGACTATATGGTTAAGCACATGCTGGCTTTCAAAGCTTTTGCCTATAAGTGACACATATCACTTCCACTCACATATCATGGGCTAAGGCAAATTGTATGTCCATGACTAATAGAAACTAATAGGGAAATGATTTCTACTATGTACCTAGAAAGATGAGAACCAAATATTTGTGAACTCCTATGATGACTGATCAACCAGCAGTATTCTGAGAAATTAGATGTTGACTACCTCTAAAAAGCAAGCCAGACACATTTAATGCCTTTGAGCTACAACAGTGTCAATGAAATTTATTCATTCAACAAATGTCTGCTAATATCTTCACTAAACAAGGGACTATTCTTAGGCTTGGCAGCAGAATAACATTATGATACTGGTCACATGCTCTGGAATTAGAAGACCTATGTTTAAATACCAGATCCACCACTCATTAGCAGCACAAAATCAAGCTAATTACCTTTCTGACTCATTCCACTGTGTGAAAAAACAGGGACAATAACAGAATGTATCTTATGGAATTGATGAGAGGATTAGAAATGATAATACATGCAAGTACCTAATAAATATAACCTATTGTCTTCATTATTATTCCAAAGATTAAAGAAACATGGTATCTGCCCTGGAGAAGTTCACTCCAAGTTATGAGATATGGCTTTTCAACTCATTTCAGCTGTTTGAAAAATATTTGTTGAGGATCTACTGTGTACAGTTCTCTGGACTAGACACTGGGTATAAGAATGAATAAGGCCCTGCACTGCTTTTAAAAAGTGGAGAGTTTGGTGAGTGAGATGAAACATAAATAGATAACTTAATATTCTTTGAGCAACAAGATGGAGTCTATCGGAATGTAAAAGGGGAATATTTAGCTAAATCAAGGCAGCTTTTTGAAGGAGACCTTTTCCTAAGATGTATTTTGAATGTGCGAAATCAGTTATGCTTTAACTCAAGGTTAGTAAAGAAAGCGTTCAAGCTCCAGGTCTCCCAGAATGCCTCACTGACACTGTGTTAGGTATAGCTGACTGATGGAAGAGCAACGCCCAGCCACCCTGCTCTCATCCCGGGTTAAGACTCTCAGATGTACTATTCAACAGAACTGCCAGTCAAAACCGGAGAAGGATACGAAAGGGACAAACATCTATCGTAGGCAACCCTAATGAATATTTGATTCTCCCCTCGAAGTGAATTGTGAAAAACAGATGAAGTGTCTCAAAACAGCCGTGGCTTTTCATGTTGAAGTTCTGTGAGCAATTCTACAGATGCTGAGGGAAGGGATTTTTTAAATTCTTTTCCATGATTCATGTGCTCTCAGGAACATAAAACCTCTGGCTGCATTAAAAACAAATATTGTCAACTTTTTGTTAAATGCATTTCTTATCTCTTAACTCAAAAAGAATAACTTAAGTTTTCACGATGACTACAATCAGACATAATGAAAATCAGATCAACAGATCAGACATCTCAGAAAGAAATAGGCATACTTCTCCATATTTAAAAGAGAACACATATATGATATAAATATGATGCCAGAGGACCCTGTTTTTATTTATAATCCACTTGAAAATGATGGTTTCTATGGCAGCAGGAAATGTGAGGGATTTTTCCAAAGGAGCTATTGAATTTACAAAGATTAATTCAAACCATTAGAAGTCTTTCTTCTTTGATGATAGGCCAAAATTGATGAATTTGGGGAGATATATGCCACAACACTTGTTCCACGGTGTTCAAGAAGATACATGGAAGAGACTTTCACTTTCTATAGGCAGATGCCTATAGGTTTGTAGACATCCATACAGAAGGGAGGAAACAACAGCTAGTTAATTCCATTAAATACAGAAAGAGTGGGTATGTGGGAGTGAGAGAGCAAGAGGCAGCAGTCTGCCATTGATGTTTTGAAAGAATGTGATTTAAGAATTCCAGTCAGGAGACCTGCTGATATGCCAATAAAACAAACAGCTGCATAATTGATAATTATTCCTGTAATCAAAAGAGGAAACATTTAATCTATCTTTTCATTATATGTGATTATAGCTAGTGGACTCAGCATCCATCAGAGGCTAGAAACACTAGCTTATTTATCTTAGATATGCAGAGCCGAGCTCTGTTTCAGCAAGCAGGTGGTAATAGTCACCAAGTACCCACTGGTACAGCAACACCATTTAAGGGATATTGGAGTTTGGGTAGCATGTCTCTGCTGTAGGGGAAAGGCAGCTTTGAGGGTGTAGGAGAGGATGCAGACCTGAAAGTAGGAAAAGAGCATTCCCTCCAAAAAATAAATAACAATGTCAAAAGAATCTAGAGGAGACTGGTCTAATGTATTGCCAGGCCTGACGTTTCTCCCAAGACAAACTCACACATCAAACTACCTGCTGGACATCTCCATTTGATGGTGTGTGCGTGTGTGTGTGTGTGTGTGTGTGTGTGTGTGTGTGTACACAATGGAATATTATTTAGCCACGAGAAAGAAGGAAATCTTGCCATTTGCAACAACATGGAGGGACCTTGAGGACACTATACTATGTGGAGATAAGTCAGGCAAAGAAAGACAAATACCATATGTTCTCACATGTGAAATCTAAAAGAGTTGAACTTGTTTAAAAAAAATTAAATCCAAAGCTTTTAGAATAGTCAAAGAGTTTGAACTGACTAGTCAAGACTTGTCATGATCCAGTCCCTGCCTGGTTCTCCATTCTCACTTCTTAACAACAACCTCTGCTCATCTCTGCAAACATAATTTGCTCTCACAGTGACTGCTTAAGATTGCCCTGAACATGCTCTGCTATTTCACAGCAGTTGCCTTCATACAAGCCTACATAGCTGTCAGTGTCTAACCAGGTTGTGCTCAGCTAGAGAGGGCTGTCCCAGCATCAAGAATGTTTACATGATGCCCACTGAGAGAACTAAGAAGTAGAGTCATTGGGCCTCTGGGACCACAAACTATGAACAATGACCATACACGCAGGTTTTGTTCAGCTACTGCTCCTCTGGCACCTGTCATATTTCACTTTATAATAGTGAATTGAATTGAGCAAGAAGCCATCAAATAGCCTTGCTAACAGATCAGCCATGTGTCTAACATTTATAGATTGCCTAAGAGCTGGGAACTCAATTCCAATTTCATTTCAGCCTCACACTACTCTGGGTGAATGTTATCATCTCCATTTCTTGGATGAGAAAAATGCTTTGAAATATGGAAAGGAAGTGATATTGGTCCCTTCTCTCTAAAGTCAGGCTCATCAAGTCCCAAGGAGAAAAATCCAATACTAGACCAAGTCTTTTTGCTTATTCTTTTTTTCCTCAAATTTAAAAGTTACAAAGAATTGGCCTCTGGCACAGTCCAGTCCTGTACAAAGCAAAATAATCAGAGCTTAATGAAAGCTGAAGAAAGAGAGAGCTGCCTAAAATTTTCCACTCCAACCAGGGCACCTAACTAGCAGAATAAAAAAAACTTTTCCCCTTTGACAGAGAAATCTCGATAAGTAAACAGACATGCACACAGACACACACATGCACAAAGTTTCTTTGAAGACTTATCTGAATAGAAAAATATTGGAAACAATCTAGATGTGTATCAATAGAGAACTTATTAAACCATCTGCTAAAAAAAAGAATAAGCTATATATTGATATAGAAGCATATTCAAGATATATTTTTAAATAGAAGGGGAAAAAAACAACTTTCAGAAGACTAGGTATAAAGTATGCTACCTTTGAGTAAAAAGAGGAGAAAAATAAGAATTTGTGTTGGTATTTATTTGTACATGCATAAAGAAACTAATAACAGCGGATACCTGTAAGAGACTGAGATGAAAACTGGGTGTTTGAGGGACAGAAGTAAGAGGGAACTTTCCCTTTATATCTTTTAAAATATTTCAAACCATGTAAATGTATTTATTATCTATTCAAAAATTAAATTAAAATTGGGGAAAAATAGCATAGAGACAAAGGCTTTGCTCATCCCTCTGGTGACCAAATCAAAGTTATGACAGAAACACAAAGTAAACAGCAAGCAGAGAGCTTGGGATCTAGATAAACAGAAGCACTACAACTAGGGAGAGAAATAAGAAATCACCCTGCAACGGGAGGTAGAGGGGGGCGAGAATGTGAGGATGCCTGGTTCCAGTGGCTGAGTGGGACAGAGGCTGCAGCAGCAGCAGCCAGCAACCGCAGATGCCTCTTAAAGGGGTTATGTCCACAAGTGGACTTTTGCAGTAACATACCTGCTCACTCTGAGCACCAATGCTGGGTAGGCTGCACAGAGGCAAACAGCGACATACAGGAGGACACTAAGTTGTTGGAGTGAGGGCCGGAGGTGAGGCTTCCTCCCAGGCAGAAGCGCTAGTGGTATTCATTGTTCCTCTGTTGAGCCCTCCCCACTCCCAGTGTGCAGCAGCGCCACCCTAAATAGCTGAGACATCATCAAACTGGATAACAGAGGTCACTCTGCCCAGAAGAATCCCCGAAACTCCGCCTCCCCCAACTCCACCTCCCCCAGAGATCATTGGGTGTTCTGTTGACTTCTTGAATTCCAAGCTCCAGCTCATTCCTTAGATTTGGGACATTCTCATCCATTATTTGCCTGAAAATACTTTCTAGTCCCTGCTCCTTTTCTCGCCTTCGAGAATGCCCATTATTCTTATGTTTCCTCTCCTGATGGTATCAACTAGTTCTTGTATTTCTCTTTCATTATTTTTCATTCTTTGGTTTCTCTCTTCTTCCTTCTGGTTCATGTCTAGATTTCTGTCTTTGACATCACTGATCCTTTCTTCCATTTGGTTAACTCTATTTCCCAAGCTTGTATTTCCTTCCTCAACTCCTGAATTTTTTTTTTAAATTTCTAGAATGTCTATTCTTTTCTTTTTGAGAGTTTCAATCTCCTTGCTACAGAACTCATTCTGCTCATCTAGTTGTTTTTTCGATTCCTGAAATTGTTGATGTGATTCGTTTCGGATCACACTGAGTGTTTTCAGAAGTATCATCCTGAATTCTCTGTCATTTAAGTTGCATATTTCTATGTCTGTCAGCTTATTTTTCTGGAGATTTTTCTCTTTCTTTCTGAGCCGTTTTGTCACCTTGGTTGTTCATGGTGTTTAATGGACTATTTCTCCACCTGGGCATTAATGGAAGTTTATTCTGCTTTTTTGCCAGAAAGAAGATTTATTATATAAAGGTCTAGCTTTATATAATATAATTGGATCCCTGCTTTATAGAAAGTCTTAATAATTCCTTTTTTCCCCCTTTGAGATGATTAATCATGCTTGATACCCTCAGTTCAGTCTCTGTCAGTGTTAGCTACAGTTTCAGTAGCATTTGCTCAGATTCCCCTGTGGCTCTGGGGTATTCAGAGTTGGAGGATATGGAGGAAGGGGCCCCCTGGGTTAGAGGAAGGGTGCTTCAGCTCAGTCTCGGTTTTGCAACCGTGGCTGGTAAAAATCAACTTGTTGCTCCTCTGCCATCTCTCCTTCTCTGCCATCCCCACTCCTCCGCTTTCTGCCCTGATGAATGGGCCCTGCCACTGGAGATATGGAGCTCCCAGCCATCCCAGGCAAGGTTGTTCAGGGAACTAGCTGTACCTTTCCCCCACCCTTTTTTCCTACAGGGAGCTCCAGCTATGAGAGGCAGCTTCTTTGTTTCTCCCGGTCCACCAAATCCCGGAGTTCTGACCTGTGATAGCTCTTATGCACAGATCCCACACTCAGACATGCTGGTGTGCAGTTGGGGTGTATTTTGTTGAATTAGAAATTCAGCTTATTATTGCCTCAAGAAGAGAGTTATGGGGACTTCTCTTACTCCACCATTTTTCTTCAAACTCCTCAGCTTTGTCTTTAGACAAAACTTTCATATAACATAAAAAAAATTGTTTTATTAGACAAAAGGAAGTTCTTGGAAAGACAGCATCAGGAATCTCAGAAAGTCAATGGACAACTGTGAAACTAGGCTTTGTAATAGAGAAAACCAAGAAAGCTATAGAGCTGCTTAAAGTAGAAACCTTCTACTCAATGTGAGACTACTGAGGTGAGTTTATCTTATCTATTAAGTCTCCTTAATTGGAAGAAAACAAGTTGAGTCCTCTGTCTCTCATGGTGGGTGCCAGGCACCTGGATTTATGCAGCACCAAGACCTGACAGAAGGAGGGGGCAGCAGGTAGATGCTGAATGGCCAAAAACTAGCAAGTTCTTTGCTACCTCTTCCTTATTAGCATCATTTGAAAATTTGTTAATGAGCTCCTTCCCAAAGCAACAGTAGTGGAGACTAGTGTCCTCTACCGAAAATGAGATACACAGCAGGCAAAAGTGGTAGAGAGATCCAGCCAAGGCAATTTCCTGAGCAGACCACCATGGTAAGGGGGATAGAGGCCTAAGATGGGAAGGGAAGGATCACAGCAGTGAAAGAGGGACAGACAGAAGATTTGGAGGAACCCCAAAGGCAAGCCCTGAACCTCTCTTATTCACTCAGATTTAGTCTAGGTAGACCTCATACCCCATTGTTTGGCTCTGCAACAATTCAACCAAACAATGTAGATCATTGGACAGAAAAAAAAAAAAAAAACAAGACAAAGAAGCAACCTCCTTAATTTGTTAATTATATTTATACAATGAAAATATATGTGGCTACCTTTCTCTCCTAGTTTGGGCTATTACCTGTTTACTGTCTCAAGTGAGTTTTCACTCCTAGTCTTTTGCATCACCATCTAGAAAAACTGAATAATGTATTTTAATATTGCTGTAGGCACAGTTTGACCTTTAAATCACATTATTTAAATATTAATGACATAGCAGGAAAACAGCCTACTGACAGGTGTTATACAAGTCAGACCAAATAGGACACTAAATCTGCAAGTGCCTTTGAAATTCCCATTAGAGATAATGAGGTATAGGCATGTATTTCCACACATTGTCCAATGCTGGTTTGCTCTACATCTAGTCAAAATAAATTAACTGAACATTGTGTTTGAAGGGAGAAAAATCATCATTCTTCCTTCAATATGCATTTAATGACTTCTGCAACTCCATAGGAGGATAACAGGAAAGGGACTATTTGTTTCTCAGACTTTGAAGTGAGGACCACATTCTTGCAAGGGCTAAATTTCACACTGAGAGCAGCAGCCTTGCTTCCTGAAAGGCCTGAGAGCGTCTCAGCTCTCTTCCCTTATACTTCAGGCCAGGTTTCCTTAACCTTGGCACACTTGTCATTTGGAGATGGATAATTCTTTGTTGTGAGGGGCTGTCCTGTGTACTGTAAGATGTTTAGCATCAATCCTTGCCTCTATCCACTAGATATCAGTAGCAATTCTCCAGCTGTGATATCCAAAAATGTCTCCAGACATTGCCAGATGTCTTCAGCAGAGGAGCAAAATTTACCCTGAGAACCACTAGCCTAGGCAAATATATTAATTATATACCTCAGTGTCCTCATGTTGCTGCAGAGGTATTCAAAACCCTCTCTCCGGAATTCAATAGCCTAGACAATGTACCTGCTGATTAAAGTTGGCATATTCTCAGTGCTCTAGATCAGAACAGGAAATTAAAGTTATGATGAAATACAACAGACTGGGAGGATGACTCTAAGTTAATCAATTTATATGAAAATAAGAGAAGAAGTTCATGAATTCTAGGGGAATTCTTTCTCTAACCATGCTGGATTTGACACGCCATAGTTTTAACATCCATCTAAAATTGAGCCCAACTTTATTATCCTAGAAATAATATTTGTTAATCATGAAATACCAGGCAATGAACCATAGGACAGACAATCTGATTGTCATATTTTCATATTAGATTTGGCTTGAGTTAGATATTTTCTAAGATTTATAACTGTGATAAGATATAAATAATATCCCTCAAAATAACCCAAGAAAACATGGAATGATCCCATTCTTCTGAAGTGTGTGTCTTGAGAATTTAAGCCTATAGGGAACTAAGGAGTCATTGAGAAAAGTCTTGAATGGAGACAGTAGCACCAACAAATGGGTCAATCAGTGACTGAGAACCAAGCACCTATTTAGGCCCTGTGATACCAACAGATGGGCATTTTTCACTGACAGTGTGTATGTGTGTGTGTGTGTGTGTGTAGATCTGCCTATGGCTAGAACAAGAAAAATAACTTGAAAGTTTAACATTAGGGTTCAGTTTACAATTCTGGCTAACCACAAGTTGATTTTATGTCAGGCATCATTTTATCAAACCACTGGTATTGTTGATGAATAAAATGTGTGTGAATCTCTCAAAGCATTTCAGAATAAACACATCTCAAATATCACAGTGGGACCTGCAGTCAATCACTATGTTTGTGTGCTGCTTCACACAATCTAAATCTCAGCCTAGGTCAGTGGTTCTCAAAGTGTGGTCCCCAGACCAGCAGCACCAGCAGCAGCTGGGGGCTTATTGAAATGAAGAGTCTCAGGCCTTACCCCAGACTTACTGAGTCAGACTTTTGGTGGAGCCCAGATATCTATTTACCAAGGCCACTAGGAAATGTTGATGCAGCTAAATTTTGATACCTACTAACTTAAAAAATGAGTTTCATTGAGAAATTAAACCAAATCCTAATTCAAGAAATTTCTGATGTTCATTCCTATTACGAAACTTAACCCAGTGCTCTTTGTATGTATCATCACTTACATTATTAACACTGATAACATTGTTTGTAGGTGGACTAAAAGAACAATGCATAATCAACAGAATTCTAATCTTTTTCTCCCCTTGAAAGTCCTGAACTACATAAGAATCTGGCTGGCACCCACCAAATCTAAGAAATTCAAAATTCTGAGTATCTTGGAACCTTTATCTTTATCTCTCATACATATGCATTTTTAGATAACATATGTTGTTTAATCAAAAGATAACATTACACTGAGTAATGTTCATGAGCATTGGCAAATATTTCACTTATAGGCTGCCATAGTTAATTATTTAGAAAAATATAAATATTCTCATTTGGCCAAATTCCTTGTACCTCCTCCCTCTTAACTCTTCTGCAAACAGGAGCCCCAGCCTGGTGTCCCATTGCTTATTTACATGAAGCTTTTGAAATATAGAGCCCACTGGTAAAAAAAAAAAAAAATTGTTTCTAATTGGCAATACTTCACTATGAACTAATATGGGAAATAAGGCCAGAGCTCTTGAGAGAGGCTAAGGGATTCTGAAAGAAGGTGTGAAAGAATACCAAATTAGAAATAGAAGTTCATTCTGGTCAGGCCTTGCAGACTGATGGACTCAAATCTCAGTCTTGCTCCTCAGGCCTTCTCTTTGTAAAATAGGGGTAATGGCTCCTCATAGAGTTATTGAGAATTACATGAGATAACTCAAGTAAATCTCTTAGTTAACAGCCTGGCATACAATAAGTGCTTAATACACTTCAGCTATTTCATTACAGTTTTGCTATTGCTCAAAACAGTTATTTCAGAAGTAGCCAAAATGATACCATTAGCTATCTGAGTTGAGCTCATGCAATTCTGGGCATCTTCTGTGCCTGGAATCAAATATGTGCCTGCTATATCACTCCCTGTCTCTCAAAGAATATTTTGAGCACTTACTATGTGCCAGGCACTGTTCTAAGAGCTTGATATAATTTTAATTATTTAATTCTCATAATAATTATATTGTTAAAATGTAGCACAAAATGTAAGCTACTTAACCAAGTTACATAGCTGGTAAGGATTTAAACCCATATAGCTTGTCACCAGGGAGCCCACACCTAACAGCTATGCTATGATGCCTTACTATAGATTATATTATCTTACCAAATGTTTTTTGATTAGGAAAATGAACTCTTAAAATGCAAATACACCTGAGAAAAGTAAAATCAGTCATTAACAACTTAGCAAAAAAAATCTTAACACTAATACGTCATCTCTATGGGCTTAAGAGATAGAAAGTATAATCCAAGATATTTGGACAGTGATATGGGCAAATTTTATTGTTTTTAAAGAGGAAAGTGTAAACTATAGAGCTCTTGGGTATACTAGAAGAAATGAAGATGTAGGAATCAGACTGAAGTGAACAAGTTACTAAAATTACCTATCCTCAGTTTTCTCTTTTGTAAATTGGTCTTGCTGTGAATATCAAATATAGAGACTCTACAGTGTCTGGCACATAATAGCCACTCAATTAATGTTGGTTCCCCTAAAAGCATTCTTGCTAAAAAAAAGTTACCTTGGATGTGGTACCACAATGGTGATCAAGGGCATCAGGAAGACATGGGGTATCTACTTCCAATGTGAGGGTAATAACAGCTGAGAAGGGAGTGAAGAATACAAAAACTGTGCTTTACTCGGGGTCAGCCTTCTAGAGCAGTTCATAATTCATATTAATGAGAGGGCTAAATTCACGTCAGAAGTGATAGCACTATCTCAAAACCAGCTGGATGAAAGGATGCTTCCTTGAAAAGTAAAGAACTGGATGATGTTATTTGGGGATGAATGATTGAAGCTGGAAGAATTGTTTACCAGCCTTCCATATACATAAGACATAACACTTTAGCAGTAAAAATTATCAACAGGAGTTTCTCCATAGAAAGCCATGAAAATATATGTCAAGATAGTGGTTTGCTCATGTTCTAGTGTAAGGTATAGCAGGCCCAGGCAGAAATAAGTCTTGTTAGGATAAGCTCCTCCAGGAAGCTTGATTATCTGAACACTAGACACCAGCATCATGACTATGAAAAATTAAGTGAAGACCACCTAATCAAAGCACCTAGATGTAGCCAGATGTATAATGCCTGGAAATCTGTGATAAATGGTATTAAAAAGACTATAAGAGAATTTTTTGAATGGCTGGTCCAACATTCTATAATAAAAACATACAATACAATTCACTATACACACAAATATCTAATGAACCACAAAGAGGAATATGTTCTGATATTTCTCTATTTCATTCTTACCAAGAAACTGATAATGATTCTGGGACACAGTAGTCATTCGATAGAGAGTTGTCAAATATTTAGCAAAACCATAAAAGAAATCGTTCTGGTCTGGACTGTATTCTTCTTCCAAGTCCTAAGGATCCTTTTGTGGGTCCCACATTGACTCACCTATACCTCTGTGTAGAGGCTGAATTCTTGCTTTAGATCCTTTGTGAGGAATCATGAGGTACTCTGAGAATTTGTTCAGCCTTGTTCAAAATTACCAACTCACATCTCGCACATCTGCAAATATCTGGCAGCCTCCCGTGCCGGTTTGTTTATCTGAAGAATGGCTGTGTGATGCTGCAGCTCTCTGTCTTTCTAAACTGCATGATCTTTAGTCTCCTTAGAAGCTGCATTTTGTCTGAACGGTGAACTTCCCTGCAGGGTATGGTAATGAGATGGGTTCTTCCTATTTGGATGTCTTCATAAAGTTGATGTTCCAGTACTTAGGATCACGATAATTCTATGGCACCATTTGACATCCTCCCACTTCCAACCAGAAACAGTATTGCAGTCATCACTTCATACTCACTACAGTGTGGTTTTTATATGCATACCAAGATCCAGTGAGTTGTCAGACAGAATTTACAGACCCACTGCCATAAAGAAATAGAAACCAACATTTCCAATTTTGTTTTTGGGAGAAAGAGATTGTTCATGCGAGTAAGCATATACCCAAACATAAAAGAAACAATACAAAAGAACATGTCAACAGTGCAAATTCTTATGGTGTACCTCAGGTATATACCTAATCAGAGAGAACTGACCAAAGAATTAACGAGATCAATAATGGAAGTTTTCGTGGAAAATGTGATCTTTGAGTTTGGTACTAAAGAGAGTGAAGAACAGAGTTTGGAAGAGGGGATTTGGAAGAAAAACAAAAACAGAAAAAGTATAAATACTTGGAACTGACAAGCTAAATGGTGAATTGTCCTCATTCTGTTATTCAGCAATAAAAGGATGACAAGGAGATCCAAATTACCCTCACCAAATAAAAACAACTTTACCCGAAAAGGCGCTTGGAGTCCAACCTGACCTTCAAAGACTCCACCTGTTTCTGTAAACCTCTCTGAGGGTCCCCAGCCAATATGGCAACAAGGGAAGCTCTTGAATGTCCTTCCTTCCACAAAAGTACCAAACGTAGAGCTACACATGGAGCAATTCCCCAAGAGAGAAATTGAGGAACTAAGTTGGGCAAATGAGAAAATACCCACATTGAAACAAGTAAGAAAGCCTGAGACACACTCTCACTCCCTACCTCCAGCAGAGCACCATAGAATCTGCAGGGAATACCTAATTCTCAATTTCTCCTTGAGGAGCAAAGAGCATAGACCACACATCTAGTGTCCCAACTTTAAACCTCCGATCTGAGGGACGGACCCCCAGAACACTTTGCTGTGAAAGCCAATGAGGTTTATATTCAAGAATCTCACTGGATTACAGAAAACAAGCAGTTCTTAAAGGGCACAGGAGAACTCTTTATGGATATTCTCCATGCAGGGAATAGTGCAGAGAGGGCAGACAAAAAATGCCCATCTCCCAGTCTTTCCCAGAAAGGGTTTAACTGCATATCGTACAAGCTGCAGCTTCCAAATAGCACTCACCTAGATGCTGACTGCAATTTTCCCTGGAACCTGAAAGCCTGATGGGCACTTCTCCTGCCTTCTCTCTTTGACTCACTCCAACAATGAAATCAAGTCACCGGTATCACCCTGGAAGGAGCTTGTTCACACGTCTAGTGCTCTAACTTTTATGGCTGCCACCCAAGGGACAGGCCCCCAAATCACACAGTTCTGATAACCATTGATGCTTGCATTTCTCACAGGACTATAGCAAACAAAGAAACAGGTTTTTTTTTAAATGAGTACAAGTGTCTCTTCAATAAATGGTGTTGGGAAACCTAGATACCTACATGCAAAAGAATGAAATTGGACCCCTTTCTTACACCACACACAAAAATCAGTTCAAAATGGATTAAAGGCTTAGACATAGGACTTGAAACCATAAAATTCCCAGAAGAAAACATAGGTGGTAAGCTCCTTGACATTGGTCTCGACAGTGATTTTTTTGGATTTGACACCCAAAGCAAAGGCAACCAAAGTAAAAATAAACAAGAGGGACTATATCAAACTAAAAAGCTTCTTCCCAGCATAGGGAATCAACAACAAAATGAAAAGGCAACCTAAGAAATTGGAGAAAATATTTGCAAACAACATACTCAATAAGGTGTTAATATTCAAAGTATATGAGGAACTCATATAACTCGATAGCAATAAATAAATAACTAATAACCAAATTGCAAAATGGGCAAAGGATCAGAACAGATGTTTCTCCAAGGAAGACATACAAATGGCCGACCGGTACACGAAAAGGTGCTCAATATCACTAATCATCAGGGAAAATCAAATCAAAACCACTATGAGCTATCCCTTCATACCTATTAGGATGCCTGTTATCAAAAAGATCAGACAGAGATAACTAATGATGGTGAGGATGTGGAGAAAAGGACATTCTCATATGCCATTGGTGGGAATTTAAACTGGTACAGCTTCTGTGGAAAACAATATAGAGTTTCCTCAAAAACCTAAGAATTGAATTACCATATGAGCCAGCAATCCCTCTTCTGAATATTTACCAAAAAAAAACTTGAAAATATTTATCTGCAAAGATATATGCAACCCTATGTTCACAGCAGCATTATTCATGGTGGCCAAGACATGGAAGCAACCTAAGTATCCCAAGATAGATGATTGGATAAAGAAGATGTAGTACATACACACAATGGAATATTACTCAGCCATAAGAAAAGATGAAATACTGCCATTGGCAACAACATAAATGGATCTTGAAATAATCATGCTAAGTTAAATAGGTTAGATGGAAAAAGTAGAAAACCATATGATTTCACTCATATGTGGGATATAAAACTGAAAGCAATGAGAAAACATGACAAACTAACAGAGACTCACAGACACGAGCAAGAGATTAGTGGTTGCCAGATTGAAGGGGGTTGGAGGGAGGTAGATAGGGGGAACAGGAGTGAAATATCTCATGACAGAAGGAAATTTAACTCTGAGTGGTGAACATACAATGCAATATATATATGACATATGGTTGAATTGTAAACTTCAAACGTATTTGATTTTATTAATCAATGTCACTCTGATAATTTGTGATAAATAAATAAATAAATGTCCTTTGATGGGTAAATATGTATATGATGGAATATTATTCAGACTTAGAAAAGAAGAAAATGCTGTCACTTGCAATAACATAGATGAAACTGGAGGGCATGATGCTAAGTGAAATAAGCCAGACAGACATGATAATCACTTTATGTGGAACCTTAAAAAAAAGTCAAACTCATAGAAACAAAATTGTGGAATGGTGGTTGCCAGGGCCAGCAGGTGGGGAAATAGAGAGAGCCTGGTCAAAGAGTACAAACTTTCATTTATAAGATGAAAAAGGTCTGAGAACCTAATGTATAACATGGTAACTATAACTAATAATACTGTGTTGTATATTAAAATGGTAAAAGAATAGAACTTATGTTCTCACTAAAGAAAAGCAAATATGTTCAGTGATGGATGTGTTAATTAACTTGGTGAGAATCTTTTCACAATATGTATGTATATAAAGCAACGCGTTGTACACTTTAAATATATTACCATTTTATTTGTCAATTATAACTCAATAAAGCTGCAAAATAATAAAAAAATTAAATAAACTAGAAAGAGGAACAACAACAAAAAAACTCTAATAATCAGAGAGAAGTCTGACATTCTCCAAAAGGCTGGTCTACCTGGTCCATGTTGATTAGACATAGCTCAGTTTTTATCTCTAGCCTCGTAGACAGAAGTTTCAAGAATGCAGGTCAGGCCATTGTATTATCCCAATCTCATTCAACCTCAAACTTACATCTAACCATACTATGTTAAGGGCTAGCAATATGGAGTATTACAAAAGTCAGAAGATAAGGGTCTTTCCTCGGCTCAATCAAGAACTAAATAGTCCATTGTTAGCAGGCCATTTGATTTATACAGGCCTTGGTTTCTCACTAGCTAAGTGACAAGGATTTAACTAGATTAGTGGTTGGTAAACAATAGTATGTGGGTTTACCACCTGTCTTTGTAAGTAAAGTTTTATTGGAAAACAGCCATGCTTATTTGTTTATATATTGCATATGGCCACTTTCTAGCTATAATGGCATGTCTGAACAAAGATTATATGGCCCACAAAACCTAAAATATTTACTATCTGGTCCTTTAAAATACAAAGTAATTATTTATATTAGCTGTAAAGTCTGTAGGTAAATTTAAAGTCTGTAGGTAAAATTAGCTGTAAAGTCTGTAGGGCCTGTTTCAGAGTCCAATAATTATGAATTGAATGTCTGTGTCCCAATAAATTCATGTGTTGAAACTCCATGCCCTAATGTAATAGTACTGGGGGAAAGGCCTTATGAGGTGATTAGCATTAGTATTGATCTTAGACTTCCAATCCTCCAGATTTATGAGAAATAAATGTTTGTTTAAGCCACCTGGTCTATGGTAATTGTATAGCAACCTGAGCATACTGAGAAACCACACAATGTCATCAGAAACCAGCTTTCGACTCTACTTTCTCTTTGATGATCTTCATCCTCAAGATCCTCAGAAATGGGCCCATCATCTTATAGTTCCATTCATATAATATGAAGTCCAGAGTAAGAGAGATTCTGTTTCCCATAATACTGTACCCACAACCCCTGAGCAGGGCCTTCTTGATCCTGATAGACCTGACTTGGGTTTGCGCTGTTCCTGAACCAATCACGAAAGCCAGGAAAATAGAGTGCATTGACTGGCTACCTTATGTCATGTGATACACCCTGGAACCCGGAGCAGATTCATTTCCTCAAAGCACATGGGCTGAGAATAGATGATCAAAGCACACTTGCCACAAAAAGGACATTTATGTTGGGCAGAAAAGTGACACGATTTCCCTATAATTGTATAGGGAACCTTCAGGCCAGCAGAAAGTTTCTTGAAAACTTTGGGAATTGCATTTAATGTACACTGAATAGTCATTGAGAAAAAATATATATATTAGAAAGAATATAATTACAGAGAAAGTGAAGAATATGGAAAGTTAAAATAATATTAATAACCACATACTAACATTTAAAATTCATGATAACTTTTTTATGAGGGCCAATGGTAGTTCAACGAAATGACAAAGCTTTTTTTATTAACTTAATCATTTTGAGGTCAGGAAGGACTTAGAAAAAATGATTATTGATGAAAATTAAACACTGCATGGTGAATTTATCTCCTTCATACATTTCTTCTCAAGAATACTTGTTCCTGCTCTTTGTTGCTGAGGCTCTTGAGATATTTGTAAGGCACAGATTCTAAGTAGGCCAATAGGAGCCCCAGAGGAGCAGGCAATATTTGTTCTGCTGTCAAAGACCTTATCCAGGATCCAGCTGCTCCCAAGAGCAGTTCCATGTACCAGTCATGGAATTAAGCACTTGACCTCAGGCCCAGGGTACAGGTTAAGTAGTTCCTACCACTTCCTGATAATCCATCCTCAAGACCAGTAGTTTTTACTACTGCTCATCTAATCAAAAGTTGTCTCACTCAGCATCCTTCTAAGTGTACCAGTAATCAAAAGCTTTGGAATGTCTTTGCAGAGGAAGTATAAAACCTAGAAACAGTATGCAATTAGTAATTTTATTTCATTTGTTTGTATTTGGCAATCCTTTATGACCTATTCCTAAACTGTACTTTCCAAAGAAAAAGCATTCTATGCAGAAGAAAGCAAAGGACAAGCAAGATATTCACAGCCTTGAATTGTTCATTCTGGAGCTTTACATATGTAGGCTCTTTTAATTCTTACAACAACCCTGAGATGTATATTACCATACCCATTTTACCAATGAGGACAGTAACTTCCCACTGACTGAGCCAGCAGTAAGGTGCTTTAGGTCCATTTCCATTTGATTTCAAAGTTCAGATTTTTCTTTAGTATATTGCCTCCCAATGTTTCTTTCCTATTTACAATAACAAAAGAAAGCTATAGAAATGACTTCTTATACTCTTGACTTCCTTTCTTTCCAAATAGGATGGCTAATAGTCTTTTGATCCTGTTTCTTCCACTACCAATGAGAAAGGCTAAACAGGAGGTCAAAAGTGTCCTTTCAAAAAGGCTAGTAGAAAGTAAAGGGTATGGCAAAGTGATAAGAGTGGGAGAGTTGGAGCCATAAAGCCCCAGGTTTGTCTCTGTCTCTTCCTAGCTTCCTGGCTTCCTAGCTTCCTAGCTTCCTAGCTTCCTAGCTTCCTAGCAAGCTACTTATTCTCTGTGTCTCACTTTCCCCATCTGTAAGATGGAAGTAATAATAATCTCTACATTACGGGATTATTATGAGGAATAAATTACATATCATGTAACAACTTAGAGCAGTGTCTAGAAAATAATAATTTCCTAGTACATGTTAACTCATTAACTCTCCTTGTTGGCCTTATTTGGTACAACCCACAAGGCCCTCAGCCTCTCTATGATAGTCAACCTTGTAGGAAGACTGTAGTATTTTTCTTGCACTTTAATTAGTTACTGGTTTGTTGGCATTTGTGGCCAGTGTTTTCTGCCCAGATGTCTTTTAAGCCCATCTGTTAGCTCAGTAGTTCTCAAATTTGACTGTACATCAGAATTACCTGAAGGTTACGTTAAACCACAGATTGCTGGGCCCCACCCCAGAGTCTCTGACTCAGAAAGTCTAGGGTGGGGCTCAAGTATTTGCATCTCTAACAAGTTCTAAGATAGTATTGCTGGTGCAGGAAGGATACTTGGAGAACCACTGTAATAGACATATCTTAGAACACAAGCCTACTTAGCTATGTGAGACTCGCAATGCTGCGAAACATTAGTGATGAAAAGAGAGAAAAATTACCGAAACCAAAACACTGTGAGGCCTCTACTATGGGGGTCCCAACTGGGCCCTTCTTCAGGCTTATAAAAAAAATTGTTCAATTTTAGATTGTTTGCATTTTTATATCAGTCCTCTCTATCTGCCCAAAACTTGACTAAAATCACTTACACATGAAGCCTTGAGGTGTGGCCACAGGGAGGTGGAAAAGCAAGGAAAGGAATCAAGTTCTGTAGTTCAGATGGTGCATTTTGGAAAACGACAACACATGTGGGACAGCAACACACCCTGTGAACTGAATTACTCTGGGAAACATGCTTGAAGCCTGAGGCAACCAGCAGAAATGTAAGCTACCTCCTCCCAGAACCCCTGGAATGGGATCAGACAACTTCATCTGAATCTCAGTGGTCAGGCTACTTTGGCTGACATCTGGTTAATACAAAATTGTTCCAAGTAGTTTGCTGGCACGAGCAGATCTCAGCTTTCTGCATTAAGAACCATCAGCTAGTTGTCAACATTACCATGAGCCTGCCTTTCTGTACCACCTTTCACAGGTGGCTGAAGAAACATGGGGGTCCCTGACTCAATACACTTGTAGCATACTCACTGGTTATGCCCAGGAGTTTGAGAGTCATCATGCTTCAAGAAGGAATATCATTTACACCTTCCTAGTATGATCCCACAGCTCCAGAAAAGGGGAGTACAAGTTTCTAAGTAATAGGAACAGAACAAAACTCTGTTTGGAAAAAGAACATTAATTGATTGGTATTGTTTAAAAAGTAATGAGTAATTTGTATTGGCTTTCTGCTTTGATTTACACAGTAACCTTTTTTCTCCTCCACAATAAAATCCACAAAAAAACAGAGACATCTGTTTATTGCTCTCCTGTCTCCCATTTGCATTCATTAGGCATCTGGGTGGAGGTGGCAAGAACCTCTAACTCATATACCACCCCCGCCCACTGACAACATCTTATTCCAGTGTCCTTGTTATACCCAGAAGTGCCCCTTGACAAGCTGTAACTAAAACCAGCTTTCTTGAGCAGTTTCTAAGTACTAATGGTGTGCCCATTTGCACATGGAATCATCCCAATGGTGAATGGGAAGCCAGTGAGGTCCTAGAAATATCCTCCAATGTCTGCCCCCTCTACCCTCTGCCAAGTATACACACTAAGGGGTGTGCGGAAGGGAGCTTTGGGTAAGGCCTTTAGTCTTGGGATCCAAGGGAATCTTGTTCCTAAGGATGGGAGAGCAATAGAAGATGGGATTTTTACTACATGCCACAAAGTACAATAAAGTCCCATCATATACATACTTAAAGAGAACATTATTTTCTCTTAGATGGTAGCTGTCACTTTTCTCTGTAGAAGCTGTTTCAACACAGTACCCTATCACCCTACCTTAATGTCTAATTACTGAGACAATAAGTCCATAAAAAGACCACGTGGAGTCATGTGACTGAGCTGAAAATTTGAAAAGAAAAGCACTCAGTAGTAAACTAAGTGAGAAAATGTCTGGAACTTAAGTATTCATCACTACTGCTATATTTTTCCCTCTTGAAAGTTTAATGACATTTTCTGTACCCTCTATCGAAAGATGTAAGGTTTAGTGGCAGATCCCAGTAGCAAATGTACTTAGTAACAGTTGAGTTGTCACAATCTACTTGTCCCTTCTAGAACCTAGACCACTCTAACCACCTCCAGCTCTTCCTAAATCATTCTTGGCCATTTTCTATGAAATTTAAGAAAGTTAAACTTCAGAATAGAGAGTTTCTACATGCAAAGCTAGAGCTACATACAGGCTACTAAAGTTTAGCCCAAATAGATTTGCTCTAGAACACACTAGTGGGGCTTCTTACACAAAACACATCTCCTATCAGCTCTGCCTAAAGGCCTGAGTTGCTGCCATCATTCTTCATTTTATCCAATGAAGAGATGGTACAGTTGAAAGATCATAAAATTCATAACGAAGCAGGCCTTGGTCTCAAGTCTGACTCTTACTAGATGAATAGCAAAGGGACTTGGTCAGTTCACTCAACCACTCTGAGCCTCAGTTTCTCTTTTTTTTTAAATGGGAATAATTACACTTACCTTGTAGAGTCTGTACTTAGTATGCATTCAGTAGATTTTTTTCTTCTGTTGTTGTTGCTGCTGCTGCTGCTGTTGAAATAAGACAGGAGGAAGGACAGAATCTAAGTAGTGAGAAAATATTTCTTGAGAAATAGCATTCTTATAAGTAAGAATAAGAGATTCTTACAAAAAGGAAAGAAGCCCTGCTTAGTCTTTGCCAGGTCCAGGTATCCCACTCTGCCCTCAGAGTTAAGAAATATCTTAAGATAACCCCAAAAGGCAGAAAAGCTCTTCCAACTCTGCCCATCCTAAAAATTACCCAGTCATATAAAAATGAACAATGAATTAATTAGAGAACAGCAAATATACTTAGAGGCCAATCAGGAAGCTAGGAAGCTACCTTTACTGAATGCTCATCAATGAGAGACTGTTTCAAGTCTTCTTTTTTTTATTCTATAAAACCTTTCCAGTCTCTTCAAATCCTTGCTAAAAGGAAAGTGACAGTGGATGGTTCCCTTGCAGCTGCAAGCTTATGAGTAATGGCCTTTGCTAATTGGGTCTCTGGTTTGTTTTTTTCTTTGACAGTAGGGTAACTTACAAATTCATCATTAGTCATTAATGCATCACCCCTGATTTGTTGTCAGAGGGTCTGTTTGGAAGGGATGTGTCACAAGGCACGTAAGCTTAGATTGGGTCGGGAATGAGGGAAGGAGGATGGGGTACTCCTGCAAGAAGAGGAATCTGAGGCAGCAAATATGTACCAGAAACATGCTAGGTTTCTGAAATAAAGCTGTGGATGAAGCTGAATGAGAGAGGGTGTTTTTTAAAGAAACAAAATGCTAAAGACAGATTTAGTACCTAAATCACACTTGCTTCCAGTGATTGGCACTAGAGACCTACTTTAGAAATATTGTGATGCTGAGCTAAATGCATCATCTGTTTTCAGATGTGAGGCATATATATTTGCTCCATTGGACTTGAAATTACAAGAAACATCACACTGCTTCATTTTTATGTCAGATTTAATTTGTCAAGATATTTAACATCATGTAAATTTATACGGAAGTCCTAGGGAGGGAGGAATAACTTATGCTGACTGACCAGAAAATTTGAGGAAGAGATCCATGTACTTGCATCCCTATTGGTTGCTGCTAAGATGCTCAGTGACCAAGTTGGCAAGACTTTTCAGAAGGTGGAATGTCCCTGACCTGTACCAAACTGGGCCTTGGAGACCTTTGCCAAGCAGATCCATCCATTCTTCTTTGGTTCTGTGAGCCACCATTCCATTCAAGATGCTGTGGACAAGTGGGGCCCAAGTCATTACTTCTTTTGGAGAGGAATTTGTGAATTTGACCTCAAAGGCAAGGGAAGTAAAAATGAAAATAAATGAATGGGACCACATCAAACTAAAGAGTTTCTGCTCAGCAAAAGAAATTGTCAACAACCATTCAAATGGGAAAATATATTTGCAAGCAACGCCTCAAATAAGGGCCTAATATCTAAAATATATAAAGAACTTATATGACTCAATAACAACAAAGAAACAAACGATCCAATCAAAAAATGGGCAGAGGACCTGTGCAGACACTTTTCCCTAGAAGACATACAAATAGCCAACAAATATATGAAAAGATGCTCAACATCTCTAGCTATTAGGGAAATGCAAATCAAAACCACAATAAGATACCATCTCACACCTGTTAGAATGGCTATAATCAACAGGACAAGTAATAACAAATGTTGGAGAAGATGTGGAGAAAAAAGAACTCTCATACACTGCTGGTGGGACTGCAAATTGGTACAGCCACTTTGAAAAACAGTATGGAGTTTCCTCAAAAAACTAATAATTGATCTACCATATGATCCAGCAATCCCTCTACAGGGTATTTACCCCACAGTCATGAAATCCCACATCAGAAAGGATATTTGCATACTGATTTTCATAGCAGCATTATTCACAGTGGCCAGGACATGGAAGCAACTGAAGTGTCCTACGATAGATGATTGGCTAAAGAAGCTGTGGTACATATATACAATGGAATATTACTCAGCCATAAGAAGAGATGAAATACTGCCATTTACAACAACATAGATGGATCTCGAGATAATCATGCTAAGCGAAATAAGCCAGACAGAAAAAGTTGAAAAATCACATGATATCACTTATATGTGTGATATAAACCTACAAGCAACAAATTAAAAGGACAAATAAACAGAGACTCATGGACATGGACTATAGAATCGTGGTTACCAGAAAGTAGGAAGTGGGGTGAGAGGGGAGATAGATGGGGTAAGGGGGTCAAATATGTGGTGACAGAAAGAAATCTAACTATGGTAGTTGAACACACAAGTGTAGATACATATATATATATTTATATATATATATTTATACATATATATATATATATATATATATGCCTTACTGTTAAAGTGTACAGCTGAAACTTATTGGATTTAGTTAACCAATGTCACCATAAAAAATTAATTAATTAACTAATTTTTTAAAAATTAAGTTTGTGTGCAGTTATAAGCTATAGGGTAAGAAGAGGTAAGGCCGGGAATACCATGAGGCCCATAACACAGGAGTCCTTCTATTAGGTCCTTCTTCAGTCCAACTCCTACTGGACCATCACCCTAACCTTGACTTATAAAGAAATAACTGTTACCAGTCCAAAGTCCATGTGCCTTACACTCCAAGAGGCCAAAACTCAAAATATTAGAGTTTGGAGTAAGGAAAGGTTTATTGATCAAGAAGGCACCAACCAAGAAGATGAGAGACCTAGTGATTTCTTAAATCGGGGATCCCTAACCCTTGGGCCATGGACCCACACTCATCAGTGTGACCTGTTAGGGACTGGACCACACAGCAGGAGGTCAGCAGCAGGTGAGTGAACAGAGTTTCATCTGTATTTGCAGGTGCTCCCCAGAGCTAGCATCACTGCCTCAGATCATCAGGCATTAGGTTCTCATAGGAGCACCAGTCCCTGGTGCCAAAAAGGTTGGGGACTGCTACCTTAAATCTATTTTAAGAAAGTACAGAATTCAGGCTTCTTTTATGCCATGGGAAGGGGAAATGGGAAGGGCTGTTTTTGTAAAACAGAAGCCACAAGCAGAATTCCTCTAATGATTAACATGTCTATATGAAAGACTCAGCAGAAGCTATTAGCCTGAAAGCCATGGGAACAAAGCAGGCTTGAACAAGATGGAGTCAGAGAGAGAACAATCATTTCACTCCACTACATAACCACTACTACCCTTCGGCTTCTCTCCTTCTAGAGCTTCTCCTTGCATTTACATTCATATATGTGTGACCGTGACAACAGAAAATACTGTTTTATGGGAGTAACTCTCACCTAAATGGTGCCATCTATTCTTCTGCAGCTCACTTTGTTTATTCGACAAAAAAACATCTCTGAGATCTTTCTCTGATAGAACTCCCAGAGCTACCTCATTTGTTTTAACACAGCAGTGCATTCAAAAGCCTGGCTGTGCCATACCTTATGTAGACATTCACTATTGTCAGGCATTTAAGTTATGACTGACTTTTTTTGATGTATCAGTCTTCCTATGACATGCAGTGATGACCCAGGCACATCTAAGAACCCAGGATAGGACAAATCTCTGAAAATTATCTGAGAAAGCATCTCTGGAGAGACAGATGCAAAACCTGTAACTGAAGTGGGGGCTCTGGAAGTTCTGCCTAAAGATCCTTGATCCTGCTTTCAACAAATCAAATTTGTTGAAAACTGAGAAGTTACTGTTAAAACAAGACACAGCCCATCTTCCAGTATAAGGAAGAGACTGCAACTACACATTAAAAAATGGAGTTGGATCCTCCCTTCAATAACCAAAGCAATTAGTCCCAAAAGATTGAGTATTCCATGCATCCAAACCCCAAACTAACTTGAAATGAAAGATTAGTATTGATAAAGCATGGGAATTTCAGCTCTACGAACCATACTAAGAGGATTTGAAATGCAGTCACTGCTACTAGTTTTATGCATTTTATAATATTTTTCTTCTTTTTAAGCAAATGAAAAAATAGATTAGTTCTATATCTGACCCATAAAGTTACAGTGAGACATTGGCTAAGAAAATCCATTGATGTGAACAAATGGAATCTACCACACCAGAAGGAGTGAAAATTAATTTTATTCACCATCCTTACCAATCCAGCTAATCCTGAAATGCATGAAGCTCCAAAAGATTATATTTTATTCTGCACGGTTTGCCACCAGCTATGCCTGAGGAACTTCTACACATCTTTCCTGACTCTGTCCAGCATTCTCTCCTGCAAGATTGCCCCTTCCTCCCAAGCTGATTTCAACACCAACGTCGCAGTACATAAATATCTAGATATCATGGCATTTCTTGTTTGGCTTTCAAATTAACTGTGAGAAGGCTTTTTGAGAGGAAATACTATGATGTGTGCATTTTGTTTCCCCAACACATAACATAGTTTCTGGCACATAGAAGGTTCTCAATAAACATGTATTGACCTGAAGATCTTTAAGGAAAGAGAGTACTCTCCTCATTCAACAATCTCTAGAGGTTTATAAAAAACAAACATGAAGGGAAAGCAATAAGTCACTTACACAATTCATCATTTCACCTGGCACTCCTTAAAAAAGTAAAACTTTTCTTTCCCTTTTAAATTCAAGTATACTTCCTAGAATCTCCAGTATCTAAAATTTTGTATTAATAATTCTTGGTTAAGTAAATGATAGATTTTAGAATCAAAGAACTCAACAAAAGACTCTGTAATTAATTGCAGCCATAGAATCTAATATTTTTCGTATAATAATAATATTTTTCACCTTTTCTAATGCCTGTTTCCTTTTGATAAGTAAAAGCTCTCAGGTCCCACTCTTGCAGATGATTGTGCCTCCAGCAGCTGGTATGAGGAAATGCCCACACCTGGGCAAGAAAATTTTGGCTTTCAAGAGCTGACCTGAGATTCAGGAGACTAGAAAACACAGCATTTTCATTATGAAAGTTCACGACCTTGGGTATATTCATCAACCCTTTTGTGCCTCAGTTTCCCCTTATACAAAATGGGAACAATAAACATGTCCTATTTTCCTAATTCAGACTGTCAACTCCTACTAATCTCTTAATAATGCCCAAATATCACTTCACCTGTGGAGGCTTTCTTGATACTTCCTCTGCACACATTTCCATTAAGGAAAATATTAGATGTTGCCATGACAGATTGCATCTTCTAAAAATGACCACTGCAATATCTCTATTCCCACATGCTCTTCCAGTCAGTTCCCACTTCCCCATCAAGATGTGGAATATATTTCCCCTCCCCTTCACCTTGAGCAAGTCTTTGTGACAGTTTCCACAAACAGAATGCATGAAAGCCATGCTGCATAAGATTCCTGGCTAGGTTATAAAACGTGATAATAGCTTATGCTTTGTGCATTCTTTAGAGACACATAATCTCAAAGCCCTGAGCCACCATGTAAGAAGTCAGTCTATCATAAAGCCACCAAGCAGGAAAGACTATGTGGGGAAACCAGAGATATAGAAAGATGTTCGAAGGTCCCCAACTGCTCCAGATGCTTCAGCCCCCAACCACTGTATTTTCTCAGCACAGGTGCCAGACATGAGAGTGAATAAGCCTTTATAATGACCCCAACCCTGGCCACCACCTGATTGCAACCTCATAGAGGCTTTGATCCATAACTGCACCACAGAATTGCGCCTGAATTTCTGACCCACAGAAACTGTTAGAGATAATAAATGATTATTCCTTTATGCTACTAAATTTTGAGATAAATTGTTATACAACAATTAATAACCAGAACAATTTCCTCCCCTCTATAGCACATCTGACACTACAAGTAGCTGTGTGTTTATCTGTTTTAATCCCCTATTTAGTAGTTTGGTTCTTAGGTCTAGAACCATAATTTTATTATACACAATAGTTTGTGTGAGTAGATAGAATATACAACGTGTTCAGTAAGATTAAAAGGATGGAAGAATGAATGGATGGATGGATGGATGGATGGATGGATGGATGGATGCATAAATGGATAATAAATGGAGAGATAGAGAGATAAATGAATATCTGCCAAAGATACTATCAGTTATATAAATTGATGAACATACGATATTTTTAACAATGTCCTAAGCAAGGATTACCTGTTTTTAAATATCTATTATTCATCCGAACACATTTTCTGGATGATAAATTCAGCAATTTTCACTCATTCTACTCTGATCCAGCTAAACTGTACTACAGTTACTTAATTACTTGACTGTATCTCCACTAGTTATAAGCCTTTTAGGAGCCAGGACCATGCTTATTTTGTTTACAACTTTACCTCCAAAGCTTAACCCAATCCTTGCCATATATGTTTTTTTGTAAGAGATGGGGGAAGAAAAGGAGGAAGGAAAGTATATCAAAATTCAACATGAGTCTCTTTAACTAGGCGTAAGAGTCTCCCTAACTGTATAATTTTCAGCTCTTTTATACTTTCAAACATTTTAGTGCATAATTTCAGATTGAATCCAGAAGATATTTGGAAAAAGGGAAATCTAAGCTCAAATCTTAAGTCACCTCCATTATCAAGGCTTAACATTATCAAGCAGCAACCTGCCTCAGCTATGAGCTGTGCAGTTATGAAGAGTGCTTGCCTTCTAGGGATTAGCATCTGAACAGAATCCCAACATGTATTGATCACTTAACTCTTCCAGCAGTGCCGTGAGCAGAAAAATGATTATGAAGCAGTAGTTTGATGCAGTGACTGGTGTCACCAAAAGTTTGTTTTACATGTAGAAAAAATAAAACAGTTCTGCAGGGTTAGCAGTCTGCCTAAAGTTACTTACTGCTGGTAATAATAGCTGCCACTTATCGAGCCTTTACAAAGCTAAACAATTTCATGAATTAAATAGTTTAATTCTCACAACAACTCTAAGGGGTAATATTATTAGCCTCCCCATTTTAAAAATAAGAATTCTGATGTACAGAGAAGCAATTTGCCCAAGTCACAGAGCCAGGAAGTTGGAGAGCTGGAGCTTAAAGCAGATGGTCTGTCTGCAGACTTTACGCTTTTAACCATCATGCCAAACTGCACACTTACGGCTGCCATCATAAGTTACAGAGGCAGAGCCCATATCCAGTTTCTCCCAGCTACAGACACCATAGTGAAGCAGGGAGACAGACGAAGTGGTGGTTATTCTAAGAGTAACAATAAAATTCCTCTCAGGGAGAATTAAGTCAGTAAAACAAGCTTCATGGACAGATTTGATAAGGCCTGAGGCCTTGTAGGCATAGGCTGGAAGAACTGAAGCTACAGAGAGTTAACTGTTTTATTCAAGAAATAGACGACAAAGTAAGAGGTGTGGTAGGCAGGGGAAGGAAAAGGAAAAAAGAGGGTCTGACAACATAACAAGAAGCTGAAAAGTGGTGGAAGCAGCTAAGGGGCTTTAGAGAATAGGACATCTAACATTCATGGAGAAGTCATAAGTGATGATCATTCAATATCTCCAGTATTTCCATTTCTGGACACACGATTGAGGTGGACTCCCCATGCCTCTGTAATTGATTGGAGCCACATGACTAGCTCTCCCCAAAAAAGACAGGAGTTACTTCCAATACAGTCCATTTAATTGCCTCCAGATTTCTCCCCCTCTGCCGTGGTGATCTAAAATATTTTAGATGTTTAGACTTCTGGCCTAGACCCCTGAGTATCCATGGTGAGCAGAGCCCCCCGTTGACCCATGATGATCTGAACATGAGTTATAGTTGCTGTTTTTCCAACATTCTATTATGGAAATTCTCAAACATTCAAAAATTGAAAGAACATCTCTGTACCCACTACCTAGATTCAACAATTAACATTTTGCTATATTGCTTTATCTATCAATCTTTTCATCCCTCTGTCCACTCATCAATCCATTTTATTTTTTTGGATTCGTTTCATAGTAAATTGCAGATAGTACACATCATCCCTAAATACTTCTGTATGCACATTGCTAAGTGAGCCCAATATTTGTTTCCAGTTCTTCTTTTGGCAAAATGTATGTAGAGTGAAGTACAAATCTTACACGCCCATTTGAGAAATTATATTTGTTGGTTTCAGCCACTGATATTTAAGGTTGTTTGTTACCACAGCATAACCTAGTCCTCTCGGCTGATTCATTCATTGTATGTTGTGATGTCACCACTCAGGTGCCCCTAAATCTCCCACTCAGTCTACCATACATGCAGCCTAGAGTTGGTTGGACTATGGGGAGGAGATGGTCAGGGAGGTCTCCAGTATAGAGATGTGGTAGGAAAATGGGGCAGTGCACAGAAGAGTCAAAATACAGAGCAGAAATTAGGAACTCTAAACAAGCAGACCCTGGAGTCAGAAGTAACTTGGAGAAATGGAAGCATCTCTCCCTGTCCAAGGTTACTGGAAAATATTGGAAAGAGACTCTGGGTATCCTCTATATCTAGAAATAGGGATTTGAGCCAATTTTACTTGACTTTGTTTGCATAGTCGATTACTCTTTCCTCCCTGAACACTTTCTTCATTTGGCCTCCAGGATCACTCTCACGATCTCTCCTGATTTTCCTCTTACTCTCCTGGTTGCTCATTCTCAGTCTCCAGTTTCTCCTCATCTCTAAATGTTGGAATATCCCAGAGCTAAGTCTCTGCATCTCTTTTCTTTTTTATCTATACTCATCCCCCTCACATTCAGCTCCATGACTTTAAATATAATTAATATGATAAAAATTCTCAAATTTACATCTCTAGCATGGACTTCTCCCCTGAACTCCACACTTCAAGATCTTACATACAACTTAACATCTCTACTTGTAAGTCTAATACTTGTGAGGCACCCCAGAAGCATCTCCAGAACAGAACTCCTGATCATCCTCACTGAAAATGTTTCTACTGTAGATCACCAGGGTCAATGCAGTAGATGCGGCTGACTAGGAGGGTGTCCCCTTTCTCCCTTACTATTCCATGTTCATCCCTCTTGACACTGCCCTCCCAGTCAAAGAGAATGACTTTCCCCAATAGAGGAGGGCCGTTTTTCAGTCAAGGATATACAAGTAGCTGCACTCCCCTGCCAGAACCTCCAAACAAGTTTTCAAGGAAAATCGAGGGTAGTCAACCTTCCAAGACTCTAGACATATTCAACCAAGGTATTGCATGTGGCAGTCCGCCTTTCTTTAAGAAGGAAGGAAAGATGGAAAGGAGGAAGGAAGGAAAGAAGGAAGGAAGGAAGGAAGGAAGAAAAAAAGAAAAAGAAAAAAATGGTTTTTTTACCTTTAGAATATATCCAGAATCTGATGACTTCTTTCCACTTTACCACAACTACCCTGGTCTAAGCTACTGCCATCTTTCCTCTGGATTACATCAACAGAGTCCCAACAGGTCTCCCTAGTTCTACCTTTGGCTTCCCACAGTTTATTCTCAAAATAGCAGTCAGAGTGATTCAGTTACACATAAGTCACAACACACCATACTTCTGACCTCAACTCTCCAACGGCTTCCTTCACATAGCAAAAGCTAGAAGTCCCTAGTATGCTACAAAATCCCACCTGCTCTGATCTCTCCTTACTTGCTAATCTCATCTCCTTCAATACTCCCTATCATTCACTGTTCTCCAATCACATTGGCCCCTTGTTTATGCTGAATATACTGGAGACCCTCCTGTCTGGCCTAAATCAAACTTAACCTAATGGGAAGATGTAGTCAGTCACAGGCTTGCTCAAGAGATCAGTGATATCAACAAGGATGAGACTGATTTTCTGTTTCCAGTCTGCCCCCCTCAATGCAGAGTTAACAATCTCCTCTTATGGTCACAAGGGTTGCTGTCACATCTCTAAATTTTGTGTCATCCCATGACAGTGTCTAAAGGAGAAAGCGAGGGAGGTATTAGCAAAAGGGCTTTATTCTCAAGTGCCTTCCTTTTGTCAGGGAAGCAAAACTTTTCCAAATGGCACCAACAAGACTCCTCTAATGTATTGTAGTCCAGTGCATATCCATTGGTAAAAAAAAAACGCGGTTATTGTAATAGTCACTATCTATACCCCTGGAGCTGAACACATTATGACAACAAAAACATAAACATTCTAGGAGCTACTAGACACCACTGACAGGCCACTAGATTCAGAAAACGGCATGCTGAACTCAATACTTCCTCTATCGTTAACTTTGTAATGTTTATAAGTAATGTTCCATTCTAGAACAGTCTTCTTATCTGCAAAATGAGGAGGTTGGGCTACATGTTGCCTTCCAGTCTGAATTTTCTCTTATTCTGTGGACTTCTATGTGTCATGAAGATCTGAGTCTTCCAATGTGCCATTCCTCATATTCATATACATCTCCTAAAATGATGGGAACACTTGGATGTCTTTGATCATCTATTTTAAAGAGAGAAGAAAAATTTTAACGAGAACATTTTGTATGGCTCATTTCCTGCCAGCCCTTAAAAATAAAAAGATATTTTTCCACCATTACTGACATTTAAAAATAGCCTTTCATATTCAATAATTAGGTCTCAAAATTATTCAACATAAAACTATGGCTTCTCAACAATTATTCTAGTGAGGAAGTTAGAAATGACCTCTCATATCTGTGTTGCTAACAGTAATTCCTAACCATTATCTTATTACTCGATTTAAAACCAAGAAAATGAAAATATTGCTCTCTTTGACACCAGGACCTCTGTCATTACCAGAACATAGAATTGAAGTCTCTATATAATTGTATGAGTAAGATTGGCCCTCTGCTTTCTGAAGGTCACTGGTGCTTAGAAGCAGGAAAACAAAATGTGAGTTTCAAAACCTCTGGTGAAAGGCACAAAAACATAGTTCTATCTGTGCAAGATGAGAATGAAAATAAAAAGAGAGAACTAAACCATGTGTTTCCCCCCATTGGCAAACTCAGTACCTAGCACATGCTAGTGTTCAAAGGATATATGTTGAATGAATAAAGGGACAAGTAAATCCATTGCTTTGCCAGGAAGTTCTCCTCTGATGTATTTTGGAATCTGCACAACCAGCCATTTTATTTCTTCACTCCTCCGTCTTTGGCAACAACTCATCTTGACTATTATCTTTTGTCAGCCCATTTCTTTGAGTCTCATATTCCTGAGACAGTAATTGCAAAAACGATCAGAGGTAGTAAACCTCAATTCAGTCCATACTCTTTCAGTCCACCTTCTGGCAGAATGGAATGGACATTGATTCAGGTAAGCATTTATCAGCAACTCAGTTTTACTGGGGTATGTCAACCTTACCCCCAGCCACTGTCTGTTAGGGCATCTGGTTCCACACTTAATTGGTGACACCATAAGCATTTGCTTAGAAGTGTAACATTAAACATGCTGCTGCCTTTCGGTATTTATCAAAAGCTCAAATTAGAGGAAAAAAAATTCAGACGGTGTGTGAACTCTGTCCTTTTCATCCTTCCAACCAAATATTCTAAAGTCCACTCCCAGATTAAGCTAGACCAACAGAAATGTGTGCACTGAGACTGTCTTTGACCCCTGTCCTTTCTCTACTCTCCTCACATTGAAAGCTTTCACTGATTTGGGCATGGTGTGACATCATCAGTCTACACTGAGAAACACAGTAAAAGACACTACAATGGAACTCCAGATATCTGTACTGAGGAGGTTGAGAACACTGTTGCATTACACAGTGTGCTCATTACAACAGGTCTCAGAAGGAATATTATTTTTGCCAGAAATGCATGAATTGTGCATCTCTTTAGGGATGGGTATGTTTTTAATTTCATGAACTCTGAAAAGTATAACCAATCAAGTGTCCCTTTTCATTTAGTTTCTAGAATGCATACAAAGCAATCTGAGGCCCATCTGTTACAAGAGTAACAGATTGTATCGTCTGTTTTTTTGTTTTGGATTTATTCCTGGCTCCTTTTTATATCTTCACCAGTAATTTTTCTTCTTGTTTCTCACCTACTTCTCTTTATGGTGTTTTGAAAAGTTGAATGTATCCTTATAAATGCTTAAAATTATTTATGGATCAGGGAAGGGCACAAATTTATTAATTCGTTCAGGCAAATTAACCTAAAAGTCAATCTTACCAAGTGTTAAGAGGCTTTTAAACGTGATCCTCCTTCCAAAACCTTAGTAAGATGTGATAACACAAACAAGGCATTCTGATGAATTTTCCCGAAAGCGGCAGCTAATAGGTGCTTCAGCTCACAATGGTTTAAAGGTTTGTAGATGATTCTGTGTTTAATAACTGTGCAGAGGGATGACTAATGGGAGGAGAAATGGGTGTTGTTAATAATTATTGTTGCAGAATTAGAAAGATGAGCACCAAAGGCAAATATAGTGGATTTAATACTTTTTGCCAAAAAAACAGCTCTAGCAGAGTCAAGAGTAAGATATGAAAGGCTCCAAAAGTTTGAGTAAGGGAATGTTGGTGAAACAGAATGTCACTCCAGGCCAAAATGGATTGAGTGGGATATCCACAACAATTCCACACAAACCTGAACCACCACCATGGTTGATTCAATCATGCATTGTATAGATTGAGAATCCTTGCTTTTACCCAGAATGAAGAAAGTTTGCAGTTAAAAATGAAAAATGAAGAAGAGTTGATATCATATCAACTGCTATAAAGACAAATATAACTTGCAAATTTTTTAAAGACTAAAACTTTAAATTCTCTAGGCCATTAGGTGATGGGAGTGTGGGGAGAATCTACAACAAATATAGTTCAATTCTTGCATTATATGTTGTTTAAATGACATCACTTGATATTAAAAGTTCTTATAAAATAAAAATCCTCATGAACGGCATCGGAAATAAACCTAAGTCCTGAAAAATTCAGATTGTACCTTCCACCCAGCCTAATTTCAAATCAAAATATGTATCTCTTTTATTCATAAGATGATACATATACTTATGAATAAAGCCCAAAGCTGGGCATTTCGAAATGAGTTATCTAAACTCCAAAAGCAAATAAGCTCATTTCCTTTCACATCTCTTCACTCCCAGCAATAATCTGCCTGAATTTTAACCTGATTCTGTATGGAGAGAGAGCGACTATTTGCCTTGGCTGAAACTGCAGGAATCCACATTCATGTTTTCTTCTTTTCTAAAAACCTATCTCTTAATATGATTTTTTTATTAATTTTCTTAAGCAGATTTCCACTCTCAGATGTGCTTGTCCTGCATCACAAAGGACCTATGTTTTAGTGATTACTGGTCATTATGTAAGTAAAGAGGAGAACATCTTCTGTGTGGCTCAATGATTTAATAATTATTAATGAGACATTACGCCTTTGTACATATCAGACAGATGATTAAGTGCACTATAAATGTTTAACATGGCTCTCTGAGGTCTGGAAATGTGATGCCAGACACCAACTCATGTTTCACACAATCAGAAAAAAACAAATTAGATTATGGCAATATGGTTGATTTTTATTTTTTATTATTTTTTTTTTTGGTAGTATTTACAAACCAGGTAAAATGTAATATGAGAAAAAGCATGTATGATGATAGCAGGTCCATTTACTTGAAAGTTTTTCCCCTATATTCATTTAGAAGCAATTTCTCTTGTAGGCACTTTGGGTCAAGTTCTTGGCCTGTGTTTCTTTCCATCAGACTCCAGACAGTGGGAGGAGACCCATTCTCACCTTGAGACTCACAGTCCATTTATGCCAATCCTCAGACGTGGAAACTTTGGCTGAGAGATCTATTTACATGTCAGAATCACCTAAAAATATATTTTTAAATACAACTTGCCAGGCCTCCCCTGCCCAATTAAACCAGAATCTCTTGAGGTGGTCACAAGCATTGGTATCTTATTTTTAACGAGCCAGGGTTTGAGCAGTTTTAATTTATATCACCTTCTGAACCAGATTTAAAACATGGACTCAAAATTCTTTGACACATTTCCCATCAAGAGATGGAGTCTAGACCCTCTCCTAGAAGCTGGGCTTCATGACAACTTGATGAGTAGATTTTAAGGCAAAAACAAAACCATGCCTATTTCCAGATCTAGTCCTTAACAACTGGCAGCTTCCACTTCCTTTCTGTCTCTTGAGACCTTGTTTTTGGAACCCAGCTACCATGCCATAAGGAAGCCCAAACACCCTGCAGAGAGGCCCATATGGAAAGGAACTGAGGGTCTGACCCAGAGTCTGGTTGGGCAACCAGACTCGGCAGCCGTGTGAATGAGCCACTTTGGAAGTGGCTCCTTCAGCCCCTCGTTGACCTGCCCCAGCTCTCATCACACAGAACAGAGATGTTCTGCCCCTGTCAAGCCCTAGTCAGACTTCATATTCATGGGCAAAATAAATAATCATCGCTATTTTAATTCATTGAATTATGTGGTGGTTTGTTAGGCAATAAATAACTGGAACATCTGCTCACCCAAATGGTGTCATGAAAAGGGATTTACTCTTTTAAAAGTTGAATCACAAGCATTAATGGGTTCAGTGCCTCAAAAAAGGCAGATTTCCACCTTCTCTTTGGCCAAGGTAATGAAACCCCTCTCCTTTCTTAACATAATGATGAAGCCCCTCCACAAAGCCTTTCCAGTCTGTCAATTCTCTGCAACTTTCTAATCATTCCAAGCCTTGTTTACAAAATTAATTAGTCCCTTGGCCACATAAAATTATAAACTCAAAATATTGAATACCAATTTTCATTTGGAAGATAGTTTGATGAGAAAATAATCACAGACTTTGAAGAGCCAAATTCTGGAAAAGGGAAAAAAGATTTGGATGGAATTGATAAAAATCAGATTTAATGAGTAAGGAATCCAATGATTAATGAAGAAATTACAGTATGAAAGAGGAGGGAGGAGAGCTGTTTACACAGCAGGCAGCTAAGAGTCAGCAGTGGGCCTTAGAATATGTATTAGTCAGCTCAGACTGCCATAACAGAATACCACAGACTGTGTGGCTTAAACAACAGAAATTTATTTCCTCCAGTTCTGAAAGCTGGAAGTCCAAGATTAAGATGCCAAGATTGATTTCTGGCGAGACCTGTCTTCTTGGCTTGCAGACAGCTGCCTGAGAAGGAGGAGGAGGAGAAGGAGGAAGAGAAGGAGGAGAAAGACAGAGAGAGAGAGAAAAAAAAAGTGTTCTGGTGTCCCCTTCCCTTCACCATTTCTATCATATTAGACTATCATCCTTATGACCTTATTTAACCTTAATTACCTCTTTCAAGGCCCTATCTCCAAATACATTGGAGGTTAAGGTTTCAATGTATAAATATGGGGGGTACTCAATTTAGTCCATAAGAGAATGGAAAGGACTTGGAACAAGTAGAGAAGTTCTAAAGGGAATTACATCTTTTCTACCTGCCCAAGGCTGGTTGGCCATTTTGCCGTTATTGTTAATAACAGCAATAACAATGATAACTGTTTATTGATTGAATACCAAGTGCCTAACATTTCACATTATCACATTTGATGCTCAGAACAACTCTATAAAATAGGTTATATTATCCTCATTCTTTATAGCTAAGAAAGTTGAACACAAGAATTTTCAATAGCTTATTGATGATTTTATAACTTGTAAATATCAAAACAAGAATTTGAACACAAGTCTGTGGATTTCAAAGGCCTTGATAGCAATGCTAAACCAAGCCATCTGTTTTTTCTTTTATTTCTTTGTCATTTCACAAATTATTGAGTACCCACTGTGATTCAAGTCCTTTGTTAGATCCTAGGGATGCAAAGTCAAGTTGACCTTTGTCAAAGAAAAAATTATTCTGACACTTTTTAAGACAGTAAGGAAGACTTTATTCAAGGGACTGCTGCAATGGATTTTTGCAATAGAGAAGAGAGATCAGGCTCAACTCTAAATACCATAAGGACAAGTGGAGATTCATAGCCAAAGAGCAGGGTGAAGGTCAGTGGATGGAAAATTACTAAGAAGAAACAGTAGGAGTAAGGTGGAATTCCCACTAGACTGACCGACAGCATTATTACTAAAGGCAGACTGGGGTAATAAAATATGGAGGGTCGACTATGAAGAATTTGGTTAGATATTCAGGGCAGGGGGGGGTTTACTAAACTGACCCAGCAGGATTCTTGCTTAAAATGGACTAAAAGGGCTGAGAACAAGGCCCAAGATCAGGGCCAAGAAAAGAAGAATACTCAGAGGACCCTTACTAAAATTAATCAGGGAGGTAGTCTTGTCACTCTGCTTGCAAGGAGCTTGATGAAGAGAGAGACACAAATCAGTAATGCAATAGGGCAAGTCTATGGATTTTTTACACAAATCTTTGGGCCTATATATTTTGGTTTTGAAAGTGGCAGAGAAAATGCAGGAGGAGCTATGGGTGCCATTGTTGAAGCCAAACCAGGGAAGCCAGGGCCTTGAGACAGTGCTTCACAGAGTGTTGGGAGCTTTGGAGAGCGATCTGACCTTGTATCAAGCTTTGCTTATTTTCGGCACTCAATAACTTCAAAAAAGCAAATACATCCTGGCCCACCCCTAATTGAGCAGGTTATCCCTAAGAGGCCTCCTACACAGGTTTCCTCAAAGCATATCAAACAGTCATTTCTTCATGACATAGACTTTTTTTCTTCTCATCCATTTTCTTAGTGCCACTAACCAAATTACTGATTTGTGCTCAGCCAACCCTAAAACACCGAATGTTACGGACTATTCTTGCCTCTTGCTTCAGTTTTTATTTTAAAAGAAAGCTGATTCCTTGGGAGTACAAAAAACAATCTGCCTTTAAATTGATTGGGAAGCTTCAAGAACTCCAGCAGAATTGATGGCCCCGGTTTATCCCAGTTCCCATCGCAGATCTCTATAATACTGCCGGAAATGTCCTGGATTGATTCTGAAATTGCTACCAGAGAGTGGAGGCAGGTGCACAGACATTTTCTGGGATTGTTTAAGCATTGACCAGTATCGCCAAGAAAAGGCTGCTGACATCCTGAGGGAAGGAGCCCTGGGAGGTTTCTGTTGTCCATGCTTCGCCTTCTCTTTCTCCCCAACCAGTCCTGTACACTCATGTCTTCCCAGTCTGCTCTGTCCCAGAGTCCTCATCCCCACCTCCAAACTGCCAGGCAGCAAGGGCACAGAAAATATTATGTGTGTGTGTGTGTGTGTGTGTGTTTTTAATTTTTAACATTTGAGACTGCTTTTTGCTGCACACTTTCCAAAACGTAGCACTGTTGGAAATATTTCAATGTACTGTATAAAAACAAGAAAATTGTAATAATTTGTCACAAAGATTTTTTTAAAAGAATGTAAAACACTGGCATAATTATATAGTCTTTAGCTCAGGGTGTTATATTTCTGTTATGCAGCTATTGACCTGCCTTTTCTTTTATTCCTGTTTGATAGAACAGCTTATTTTAAAACCTTTAGGTTCTGTTTTAAACATCATAAAATTTATGTCCTGACAAGCTTGTATTTTCAAACTCCAAGCTATTTCCAGAAGACAGTTTACATTCAGAGCAGCCCAGTGGTGTGTGTCCTGGGTGATAAAGGATTTAACTGTCTGGGGATGTCAGGCAAAACTCAGTGAGGAAGAAGCATGAGGTGACCTAAAAAAAGAAGAGTCACCATGGGAGACAGTCTATTGGGAGAAAACCCTCTTTCCTGATAAACAGCAAAAACACCCTGGGGCTCACCCTGGCAAACAGGGTATATATGTCTGAAATCCTCTTCTTTCCACAGATAAGTCAATCAGAAAGTGTTTTACTTCTCAAGACAGAAGACTAAGAAGAAATCAAGTATTTACATAGTCAAATTGCTGAATTTTTTTGAGTGAGTGATATTGCCAGTGGTAGCTGTAAATGTGTTTTTATTTTCTCAGTGACATAAATAAATCATATTTAACCTAGTTCTGTTATACTATACTAAAATAGATTTTTTTTAAAAAAGGGGGGAAGTCACAAATTTCTGGTCATGGCCTAGAAAAAGTGATCAGCCAGGAAATATATAGAGTGAAGCTCTGTAATATCACTGGATGTAACACAGGCATGAAGGTGGAAGACCAACAGAACATACCTGAGAGCCAAAGTTGACCATTGCTCAGTCAGTTTAAAAAAGTTCTAGAAGAGTAGACATACCAATTTCTACAGTGTGATCAATAATTTTATGTGTCAACCTGATGGGGCCACGGGGTGCTCAGATATTTGGCCAAATATTGTTCTTGATGTGTGTGAGGGTATTTCTGGAGGAAATTAACATTTGAATCAAGACTGAATAAAGCAACCTACTTGAGCCCACTGCGCAGTGCTCAGGAGGAAAGATTCAGCTCCAACACTTCACAGATATTCAGATACTAACCTGCAACCACACCCCTGCCTGAAACTTGGTCTTCCCTCTGCAGGAAATGCTGTGTAAAGATGGCACACTACAGATAAGGCATCTCAATGCAGCTTCCCACTACAGTCATCCCACACCTGCCCCACTCTAGACCAATTAAATCAGAATCTCTAGGGCTGAAGCATTGCTGTTTTTTGCAAGTTCTTCAGGGGGGCCAGGAAGCAAAGAGATCTGGCCATATGCCTGGGTTGTAGAGTTTGAACTTATCATTTGGACACATGACGATTACCACTTACAGCCCAGGAGGTATAATACTTTCTATGCTACCGTCAAAGATCCAAAGAGCATGGACTATCCAAAATAGCGTGTTGTCACACCTTGGTTCCAAGCTAAGTGCTCTCCAAATGTTGCCTCATTTAACTCCACAATGTCCTGTGTAATGTAGATACTCTCTCTGTTTTTTCAAGTAATGAAACTAAGGTCAGAGAGATTAAATGGTTTGCCAAGATCAAATAGCCAGCACAGGTTAGAGGCAGGATTTGCAACCAGATCTTCCACTCGGCTGCACAGAAAACACACTGAGGGGAGGCTTTTAGTTTTATTCCTTTCCTGCTTCATGCCGTCTCCCACACAGATGGTGCTGAAAATGAAAACTATCATTACTGTCTGCACAGAGCACAGGCCACTCACGAGAAGGCACTCGTGGCTTTTGTCTGGGTGATTTTATTCTGGCCACACGAGCCGCACAATACTCTGTCACGTACTTCAGCCTGGTCTGAGAAAAGACACAATTAGAGCAATAGTCCACCAAATGTAAGAGGGGGTGAAAGAGCTTAAGCTTCTTCACTGACTTTAATTAAGCTCACCAGAGAAGTAGATCACAAGGGATTCTGCAGAACTTTCTCTGGTTTTATTTATATCATTCTTAATTCCAATTTAACAGAAAAATATTTTTCCTCAAACCTATTCCACAAGTTTAGGGACTTTCTCTATCTATTAAGAAACAGTGCCACCTACTGATATAGCTTCACACTGTTCTCGTAAACCATGAAAAAAAAATTACTGTTTTATGCCTTAATTATTAATGCTTTCCAAGACATGGCCCTTCTTTCCAGATGTTTGTTCTACACTTAAAATCATATATGTTATTTTTTTTATAGCCACAAAGGACAGAGTGGTTTGGAATTACACTGGAACTTTCAAACATATGTCTTGAAAAATAGAGCCTACAAATCAGGATTTGATGAGGCGGGGCAGCCAAGGGGGTAGACACTTAGGTGAGGAGTCAAGAGGTGAAGGTGCCCTGCACAGTAGTGACCACACCTGTTCACCTGAGCCCTCTTGGAAACTACACAGCCAACTCAGAAGGGCATGAACCCTACATTCCAAAATATTAATTACCCAGGAATCGACCTAAAAATAAATGTGTGTTACGACTATCAGAAAATGATTTCCCTTATGAAGAGAAATCAAAGAATACCTAAATAAATGTTAGGCTATACTATGGATTGGGATGAATATTCACGTGGGGTGGGGGCTGAAATCTCTGTGCCGAGGGGTAAAAATGGTTCTTGGGAAAATAAAAAAAAAAAATGTACAGTTTTTATGCATAAGGCACAGATATCAGTATATCTACGGCATTAAAACTTGACAGGAGTGGGAGTAACTCAAGAGGAAAAATCTAAAAAATACTCTTTAGAGAGAATATTAGGGGGAAAAGCATTGAGAAGCACTGGATTAGGAAATTCGATATTGTAAATATGTCAATTCTTCCAAACCGATTTATACATTCTACATACTTTTCATCAAAACTTTAATAGAGAGGATATCTGTGTGTGTGTGTGTGTGTGGTGTGTGTGTGTGTATGAATTGACAAACTGATCATAAATGTATACTGAAGGAAAAAGAAAGGTGGGAAGCTGCTCTACCATCTATCAAGACTTGCAATAGTGCTACAGTAATTAAGGCAATGTGATGCTGGGCCAGAGTGGGCAAAGAGACCAGTGGAATAGATTGCAGAACCCAGAAACAGAATCGTGCATATTTGGACACTTGGTTTTCAGAATAGTGGAGAAAAGGCAGTCTTTTCAACCAATGGTACTGGATTTCCATATGAAAGAAATGAAAACTGCCCCTCACTTCATAAATTCTGGTGGCTTACACATATAAACAGCAAAGCTTTTGGATCAGTGGCTCTTAAAGTGTAGTCTCCAGACAAGCAGTGTCAGCAGCACCTGGGAACTTACCAGAAATGCTAATTATCTAGCTTCATTCAGACCTTCTGGGTCAGAAAACCAGGCAGTGGGGCCCAGCAACCTCCTCTGACAAGCCCTCCAGATGATTCCAATGCATCCTAAAGCTTGAGAGACACTAACCTAGGGGAATATTTGCATGACCAAAGTAAGAGAAGTCTTCCTAAACAAAACATAACTATAAAGGGCAAGATGAGTAAATAAAACTGTAGAACTTCTGTCCATCAAATGATACCATGAAGAAAAAAGGCAAACCGCAGAGTGGAGAAAAAAACTTGCAACACATAACTGGCAAAGGCTCATATCCAGAATAAAGAGCTCTGACATATCAATAAGAAAAAGCCAGCCCAAAAGATAAATAAATGTGCAAGAGACCTGAACAAGATGTTACTTAGAAGATGATATCCAAATGGCCCATCAATATGATGAGGTACCCAGTTTTTAGAAATTAGAGAAATAAAAATAAAAGTTACAATGCAATATAATTACAGACCCATCAGAATAGCTAGAATGAAAAAGACCGGCAATATCCAAGTATTGGTGACAGTACAACAGAAGTTGGCACACTTGTCCTGTAAAGGGCCAGATAGTAAATTTTTTAGGCTTTGTGGTCAAGAGACAAAACCAAGGATATTATTTACGTAAGAACTTTTATAACAAGAGAAAACTCTTGTTCCCCTCTGCATCCCTCCCCAACCATGTTTAACTAGAGTGGACCATCCCATGCAGTAGGCAGGCTTTGCCCGCTACAGTTGTGATTGCCTAGAGATAGGCCTAAGGGGCCTGGTAAGTAGGGGGTGGCCACCATGGTCAGTTTCCCTTTCTGTGTCAGGAATAATCAGATCCCAACTCTCCCTTCTCTACTTCTGGGGAGGCTGGCTATTTCAGTGAGAAACAGCTGGCCAAAGGAGAGGCTGACTGAGATTTTATCTCTTGGTGCCCCAGCAGTTGGCAACAGCGGTATCCCCAGGGTATAGGTGGCGACCAACAGAGGCCCAGGGCAGGCAGTGAGGCATGGCTGCCGGAAGGGGAAGAACGACGGTGAAGGGAGACAGTACAACTCCACATTTGACTATGGCTTATTGACCTTTGACATAGAACAATGGGAACTCTTGTCCACCACTGGTAGGAATATCAGTTAATATAACTACTTTGGAAAATTGTTGGCATTATCTATGAAAATACAACCCCAGAGCATATTCAGCAATCCTACTCCTAAATACATGCCCAAGGGACATGTATGCACATGTGTACCCAGGAACATTTATACATATACATATATGTACACTTCTGTTTTATATTTATATATAAATATGTTGTATTTACATATATACATGCTGTATTTTTTAACTATATATATATATATATACACACACACACGCATACACACACAACTCTGCTTCATTCTTGGCAACAGACATTCGATGCACAAAATAACAAATAAATTACCTTTAAGAAAATAAGTACCCTTTTCTTTAACTGTATTAATAATATAAACAAAATAAACTACATTTGCCTTTAGATCTGATTTTAGTCTTAATTTCCACATTTGCAAGGAAATGGATAATCAACTTTTTTACTCTAAATACTTTGATGATATATTTCTTAAAGATGTTTTAAAGACTGTAGAATGATACTTGAAGGCACTTTTGACAAGTGCCTTGCCAAATGTTGTCACTTCTCTATTTGAGTTGTTCTTAGAAGATTGAACCCAGGTATCTATAAACACAACAAAATTCAACAAAGGAGAATTTTCAGTCATGCTTATTCACATGAATAAGGCACATTCAGTCATGCCTTATTTATTCAGTAATGTGAGGGAAAGCAACTCCTCTGATACACTGAGTTTCTCTCTGCATTAGTAATTCATCCATTCAATAAATGTTTACTTAGAGCCTACCATGTCAAAACTTTTATTTTCACCATTTTAATGCAAATATTTCTGAAATTTTTTTTATCTTTCCCTGCTTTTTACACAAAGAATGCTGAACATAATTTAATCTTTTCTTTATGACTCAGCCTCATTGTAGAATCAAACTATAAAATGTTGGCTTTCAAATACACATTTTAACTGAGAAGCCTTTTTACAGAATTCTAATGTACAATATAGATGAAAAGAAGAGTTGAAGTGAGAGACGCAGGTGTGTCAGAGTCCTGCCCACTTGGTATCCCTGGGATAACAGAAAACCCCAAGACTTCAGGGATCATCATCAGAAACCACTGGTGCCATATAGTAACACTCCCAAAGGCTGCTGGAAGATAGAAGACTGCTTCATACTCAATGATCCTAAATTATGATCCAAAATTATTGTCTTTTTTTAAATCTGAATGTGTTTTATGGTGTCCTTCTCAATGTCAGCATTCACTTCCTGCTGCCTATCGGCATGACCCCTGTATCTGCTCTATCCTCTACCCACCCAGGCCCAACATCTGTGGTTTCTGTAGACTGAGAAGTCAGTCACAAGTCTGCATAAAAGTGTAGGTAAATCAAGAATCTAGAGACTTGTAGGACTTAAAAGGCTCTTTCTTGAACAATGGACATGGGCATTTACATTCTAGACCTTAGGTGATCTATTTTGACAGCCAAATATCTGTTTTTCTATCTAATTTCAAGATCACAAACATCTATTGGAACCTAAGTGATCCCTAAATAAGTAAATTCTCTACCATCAAGACAAGAATCAATTAGCATTGTAAATGGTGATTCTATTTTCTCAACTGAGGAAATATTTCTAGAATCTCTCAGTCTAAGAACTATTATCTACTAGTAACTTTCAAATGCAAATATTTGGATTGACTCCTGCACATTTAAATTTAGTTACTTAAAATACATATCCATAAGTTCTGGTGAAGAAAATATTCTCTACCACACACATATACATGAACACAAAATCTGTGCTTCTCATTTAATTTCAACAGTTTTGAGTTCACCAAATGAAAGAAGTTGCCTCCAGAAATAAAATGTTAAATCTGTTCTAAGACAATATGTTCACCCCGGCATTTTGAAGCCCTACTAATGGGAACCATCTTACCAGATTGACACCATTTGCTGATATTACGAGAGCATTGTATGAAAGAATGCATTAAATGTGTTTATTAGAGAAAACCTAATACAGGCATGTAGACATAATGCAAGCAAATCAGAAAGGCGTGGATGGAGATATATCAAATGACCAATGATAGCAACAAAATCAGTTCAATAACTTAATCCTGACTAGATATTCCTCCAGGAGCCTTAAGCAGCCTTCAAATTAAACTTCCAATTTATTTCACATCAGGAAAACATTTTGTCTATAAAGAAATTGTGGAGTTTGGGAAGAGCAGAAAGTTTTGATAAAAACTGAGTGTAGTATCTGATTTCATACATGTATAAGATCTGAAGCATGGGCAGTATCTTAAAGGACATCTCTATTCACTAGATTTGTAATGCTTGAATCTCTCCTGCCAATTCCCGCCAAGCAGTTATCCATTTATCATCGAATATGGGGTCAAATAACTTTCTGGATTCGTTCTATATTTAGCCAATCCTAACTAGAATATATTCATGTATTAATAAATATTTGTATTTGGATGAACTCTAATTTTGAATTCAATGTAGGTTTCGTTAAAATTATGAAATTATTCCTAATACTTGAGAATAATCACATTTCAAGTAAGTAATGTTAGATCTACAGAAGTCTATTCAAAATATGAGCAGAATAAACAGATAATCTTGTATTTCTTCAAAATAATAGAGCCTTACTAACTGTACATCAATTTGAATAGTGTGATTGTTTAAAAAAAAAGACAATTATTTTGAAATTGATACATAATCTGATTATCAGTATCTCTCTGAATATGAGCAATATTTTTCTAAAATTTAAATCATATATCCCTTTTGAACAATTAACAGTAGCCTTATAGGTACCACATTAATTATTCACTTGAAAATAATTCAGATTCTTAAAATAGGAAATCCAAAGTAAAATTCACAATCAATCTAGTACAAAGAATAAAATATTAAGAAACTCTGCACAGACTTTGCAAATCCTGTTATTCTAGTTCAGTGAAATGGTAAAGAAACAAAGTCAACTTTTTATTTTTACCTTTAATTTAAGAAGAAATGAACATTTTTTTAACCACAATGAATCAAATTTACATAAAACCTTAGCTCATCAAAAAGAAGCCAAGGCATAAAAGATTATTCAATGTTACAGTGAAAAATTGATAAAACCCATAGTACATCAAGGCCATTTCAGCAGCCGCTGCTACATTCTGGGTGGAAATGTTCATGAGAGAAAGCCAAGCTTTAAAGAGAGACCAAGGCACCCCTCCAATTTTTACTGGGGATATTTTATTAGCTGTACTCACTGAAAAAAAGACTAAGGTCCTTGAAATCTGATAGAAATGCTTTCAGGGCCCCCTGGTGGTGATTTATAGATCCTGGACATCACATAAAAATGTCCATGAATCAAAGGAGCTATGGCAGCCAAGGCCAGGACCAGGTTCCACAAACTATCTTTTCTACATGACTCTTAGCATTTTTTGTGTATATGGCTTATCTCTCTTAACCACAGTTAATCCAATCTCTCTATTTGTAGTCTCTTACAAAAGAAACAATTTTTTCTTACCTCTCAATTTGTTGTAATCTAAAAAAAAAATTTAGCACCTTGCCACCCTTCCTATCCAAGGTTGGGAATCCACAGTCCTCTTCAGATAATTTTAATGGAAAGCATACTGTACAACACTGCGGTTAGTGTTGTACAATACAAACTCATAAATCTGCATGGAATCCATTTATTTACCTATTCTTAGCACTGGTAAATGAGTTAATGTCGGCTTAAATCTTTTAAGTGTCAATATGTTGTTTAGAGTGGCGAATTCAACAGTTTAGAAAAGAGTAAAGTAGTCCCCTGGTATCCACAGAGGACTGGCTCCAAGAGCCCTCTGTGGATACCAAAATCCATGGATGCTCAAGTCCTTTATATAAAATGGCATAGATCAATGCACACAGTCGGTCCCCCATGACTGTGGATTCCCAACCTTGGATAGAAAATAGTTTTTACCATCTGCTGTTGGTTGAATCCTCAGATGCAAAACTGGGGATAAAGGGACAACTGTATATAACTGATTTTCCAGAAACTACAACCCCAAAACTCAGCTACTTGATGGCCTATTAAATTTGGGATGTTCTACCTAGCCAGGTGAGATTGATCTAATAAATCTACCTGAAAGGCAGATGGCCCAATTAGTAGAATGTGAATTTACCAAAGAACCTGCTCTAAGGTACTCAGTTGGTTGAACATCATAATCAACTGGAAAGTGTGGGTTTCAAAATGAGGAAGCCACACTGCATCCAGAGATCCTGAGTTAATTTTCCTGGAGTGAGGCCTGGACGTTAGTACTTTGTAAAATCTCCCCAGGACATTCTTAAGGATAGCCAGGGCCGAAAACCACTGCATTTCCAGGGGCCCTGAGCAAGGCAGTGCTCCCACATCTGCTTGTGGCTGAGTCCAGGCTACAAAGGGTCCGTTTCTATATCCACCATTCCCCACTTCTACTATTTCTCCCTCTTTGTGATTATATGCAAGACTAACATAGCCAATAATAAACTCTACCCACTATTTAATATGTTGGGCTACAGCCAATTATAAATTTTGAAATTTCATACTCAGGTATTATAAAAGCTGAACTGCACAGACAAACTTTGGGGCTATAATGTTGGTGAGTTATGGTTTTTGTTATGTTGCTCAACCATCAGGCACCAAAATTTATTGGTGGACTTCTCAGCAGAATTTTGCTGTGTCCTTACACTTTCTTGAAACCTATTTTATCTCTGGCTTCTATGATATAACGTTCTCTCCTCTCCAACCTCCCTGGCTACTCCCTCCCATTCTTATACAGTAGGTCCTCAAATAACATAGTTTCTTTCACAGTCATTTCGTTATAATGTTAATGAGATGCTGTAGGCACTTAACTCTTGTTTATATCAATTAGCCTGTGGTAAAATTGGTTTCATTATAGTCATTCTGCCCCAGTTCCAAGAACCTATCTATGACATTAAGTGAAGACTAACTATACCAATAGTTCTCATACTTCAAGAAGCATCAGGATCACCTGGAGATCTTGCTAAAACAGATAGCTGGGCCCCACCTCCAGAGTTTTTGATTTACTAGGCCTGGGATGGGGACCAAGAATTTGCATTTGTAACTAGCTTCCAAGTGATGCTGCTCTCACTGGCCTGGGGACAACACATTAGAAACCACCATTCTACACTATACGTTGAAGTTCCTGAAGGCTCCATCCTGAGCTCTCCTCTCATTTTACTCTACACTGTCCTATAAAATTATAGCCAAGACTACCTCTTAAATTACACAAATTTAAGTTTCTATCTCTGGCCAGACTTCTTGTAAACTACAATCGCCTACTCCACTTCATGATCTAAATGGCATCACCGTCTCAACATTCCAAGGCTGTACTTGTGATCTCGATCCTACTCAAACCAGGTCCTCTTCTTCTTCCAGGATTCCATAACTGAGTGAATGGCTTTACCACCCAATTGCATAAGCCTAAGTTCTATGATTCATCATTGACACCTCTCTCTCCTGCCCATAAGCAATAAGCAATTTACCCCAAAGTCCATCTATTTTACCTCCTAAATATTTCTCATAACCACTACCTCCACCCTAATCTAGGCCATAGTCATCTCTCACGCAGACTCTCATACCACTCCTTCCCATTCGCCATGCATCTCACCCCCTCTAATTTTTTCTCTGTACTACAATTATTTTTTAAAATAAAAATCTGATTATATCACTCTCTGCCCTTCGATGGCTTTCCACTGACTTTAGAATTAAAACTAAAATCCACTTTAACTTGGTTTACAAGGCCTAGAAGGCACTGGCTTCTCCCTGACTTACCAGCCTCGCCTCATGCTATTCTCTGCCTCGCTCTCTGAGCGCCAGCCATGAGAGCTTTCTTTCAGTTCCTTGAACTCTCCTGGCTCCATCCTCCACAAAGACCCCACCCATATTGTACGATACTGCACACCTCTGCCAACCCTCCACTCACTCTTTGCCTAATTAACTCCAGCTCCTCATTCAGCCCTCAGTGAGGTATTATTTGTTCTGGAAAGTTTTGGGTTACACTCTGGTGCTTCTGAACTCCATAAGGCCCATTACCTTGTTTAGAACAAATATTTTGTAATGTCTCCTTTACTGTCCTGAAATTAAATTTACAAACCATATAACTTCCCTGTACATATAACTTGAAAACAATCAATCAATGTAGTACCCACACTGTAATATAAATCAGAAATAAAAATAATTTATAATAAAAAGTAGTATGTATGTCAACATGTAAATGATTAATCATGACCACATGCAAAGATCCAAGAAAGTAATCACATGTGTACGAGTTCGCATATTGAATCACTGTGAATGAACGAGACCCAAACGCAGACCAATATGTGTTCATTGTACTGGTGACTTACATGTCACCAGCGGCTTTGCCATCAGTGACGTAATTCTCCAAAATGATAAATAACATTCTTTGAAGTTGCAAACAAAATAAAGTGCAATCTCTCTTCAACTTACACTGAGGTTACATTCTTGGAAAATTCTGTGTATATTAAAATCATGAAAAACACTTTGTATTTCTAGGTAAAAGGGAGTTCAGTTCCAGTCTCAGTGAATTAAACACATGAGGATCCAGAAGGATAGTTGAAAGTCCTGTGTAGGTTGAGAAAGAACTTTGTGTTGTGGACTGTCCTGTGGGCTGTAGGATGTCTAACACTCTGTCTCTCTCCCACTAAGTGTCTCCAATCATTTATGGAGGCAAACAAAATGCTCCTGCAGATTTTCAGAATTTCTCCTAAGTAGTAGTACTACCCTTATGAGAGGCAGGTAGGTAACAGCAGCCTTTGCCCTTAGCACTTATGCATACTATATGCTCTCAGGACCCTGCTTTTCCTTTGTAATGATGCATCCATATGTAAACATTCAATTAATACCTGACATCTTTAAAGACTCAGAGCACAGGAAAACTGACCGTGCCTGAATTTTGCTCATCATTGTGTTACAAGTGCTTTGAATGATGCCAGCACAAGAGGTACTCAATGAATTTTGTTAAACGAATAATTGAACATGATCCCTGCAGTTCTGGGTGCTGAAAGAGCAGACAGCTCCATACCTGGCTCTGCACAGGTACAAGAAAAGGCACTAACAGGAACCCAGGACAGCAAAACAAGAGATGCATGGCAAATGGGAAGGAGTGGTATGAGAGTCTGAGTGAGAGATGACTATGGCCTGGGTTAGGGTGGAGGTAGTGGTTATGAGAAATATTTAGAAAGTAAAATGGATAGACTTTGGTGTAAATTGCTTATTGGTTATAGGCAGGAGAGAGAGGATGGTGTTAATGTATCTTTCACATGTATCTTTCCTGTTGTCTTAGTCAGTTTGGGTTGTTATAACAAAATTCCGTAGACTAAGTGGCTTATAAACAGTGGGAATTTACTTATCACAGTTCTAGAGGCTGAAAAGTCCAAGATCAGGGTGCCAGCATGGTGAGAGCCCTCTTCCAATTGCAGGCAACATACTTCTCATTGTATCTTCACATGGCGGAGAGAAGACAGGAGAAGCAAGCTTAGTTATAAGAGCACTAATTCCAAGAGGGCTCCCTCATGGCCTCATCCAATTCCAACCACCTACCAAGGGCTCCACTTCCTAATACCATCACATTAGGGTAGAATTTCAACATAATAATTTGGAGGGGACACAAATATCCAGTCCATAACATCTGTTAAATTTAATGCATTTCCTTTTTCCTTAAGAACTACCAAGATAAGCTAGCACGTTCATTTATAGCAATGCCAAAGTAAGACCCAAAACACACAGTTTGTAATAGGTCCTCTAATATAGTGAAAGAACCAGAATACAAGTATGTCATAAAAACCGATCTGGAAGAGGCAACAAAAGAGCTCCAGTTCAATTTAATGCTTTTAGTTCATTCACAAGAAACATGAGTGGCTAGGGCAAGTAGGCACCCAGAAATGTCTTCAGATCAATATTTATTTATTTCGCATGTGATTATCAGTACCAGAAAGAGTGACTAAGATACTTCAAGATACAAAATTTGTTGAGAACTAGCCAAAATCATGCTGGATTCATGATGGGCTGAGAGAGGGCTTATTCTAACACAATGCACATGAGAAGAAAGATAAATACTTTTTGGTACCAGACCTTAAGAATTTCTTCATTATAAGTGATATATGTTTAAGTCTCTTCTCCCATCACACTTCGTATGATTTAGAAGGATATATTTATCACCATATAAATCTGCCCCAACTTATTGACAATTTTAGCATCAGGAAACAGGTCCAAAGAGCAAACAAACAAGATTAAAGCAGTAGGATAGAGACTTCCAGAAAGAATGGCTCTAGGAAAAAAGATAATTCCATGGTTATAAAATGACTATGATATTACAATATCTTTTTAAGATTGAAAACAGGTTAATAATAAATTATTTAGGTGAAAATCAAGACAAGATGTCTGAGAAAGATAAGCTGCATGCCTCTATCGTGAATATTTGTATAATAAGGTAAGCATGAATTAATAATTAAGAACTGTAACATGACTATATCAGGAAGAATTAAAGGGAGACACTATTTAAGGAAAGAAAAGACTTCTCCCATTATAGAAAGTCAAAAAAGCAAAAAATGTTTAAATTAAGATATAGCAATGCATAAGTTACTGAGAAATATGATATCTACCAGAAGAAAGAGCTTAGAAAGTTAAAAGTTGCCACTAGGATTAAGACTAAAGTGGGAGACTTATTTTTTATTGTAAATATCTCAATACTTTTTTCTTTTTTACTATATAAAATTATTGTCTTGATAACTTATCACTTAAACTTCCAAGAAGGTTCATAATTGAAGACTGTGAGTCACATGAACACTTAAAGGACATAAGTATGCCATCCCAAGTTGTTTTAAAAAACTAGTATGATTTAATATATTGTTTTAGTCATAAAAGTCTAAATCCTCAAGACCTCAAATACTCTGAAGAACCTGAGCAAAGATGGCTGTGTTTTCTCAGACATTGGTTTAGGAGCAGACTGTGAACTAAAAACTTTAAACCTACAGCCATGATGACTTAATGGTGAACTGCACATTTCTGAATGACTTCTTAGCTATAAGTTACTTTATGAACTGAAAACAGTGAGTTAAGTCTAAAGATCTGGCCCATATTTTTCTTTGTGTGTGTATGTCTATGAATCACTCTTTCATCATGACTTCTTAAAACATTTTTTTTTTTTACCTGAATAGGTATAAAGAATTGAAGTGCACTCAGCTGAAGGAAAATAGATTGTATTCCTTTTATTGAGAACCTTCATGTTTAAAAAAAGAATAACTTATTATAGAAAAGCCCTGTACCCTAGGGAAAAATTATGATTTTAAGAATTATGAACCTGTCAGTCTATAAGTTATGAGCCAGAGACAGCATCTGAAGTTTTGATTAATCTGCTCATTATTCAGTTGACCCTACTCACTAGCCTTGACAGCAAGTAGAAAGATCTTCAGTGCTAATGCTACGTCGAGTAGAAAAACATGGGAGTATTCTCAGCAACAAGACTCTGAAGGGTTCCAAGCAGATGCTGAAGGCTGTGGAGAGGTGATCTAGTAAAACAAGACCTGATGCTTGATGGTTTACATTTCATTCCTGTAAGAGACTTCTTTCTTCCACTGCCTTTTGGAGAATTCCAAGCCCAGAGGTCTGAGCTCTGAGCTGTACGGTGTGACTCACATGTACATATGTCAGGAATACCAAGAATTAAATAGGGTATACCAGGGATTAAAGTTGGACTGAGAGCATGTTCATTCATTCAGTCACTTCCCACGGAGTACTGACCATGTGCCAGGCACCACGTTGCACCCTGGAAGAGGAATATAATAAGATAGTTCTCTTAGCACCCAGAGCTTGGAGCCTCAATAAGCACTTTGTTGATTAATTCTCTGGCTGGCTACTTTCACCTTGCATAAGGCTTTCTTTACAGACACAAAATAGCACGCAAAGAAAACATCTTATTGACATTAGCCAAGTTTTTTCTATGTTATAGGACTGTTCTAAACATTTGATTTTACATACTCATTTTATTCTCTTGATAACCCTACAAGGTAGTTACTAACATCATCCCCATTTTGCAGATAAGGAAACAAAGCAAAAAATTTAAGTAACTGGACTCCAAGGTTTTGTAGGTATTGGGGATGCCAAGTGATTATCCTTCTCACACAGACATTAGGCAAACCAAATGAGAAGATAGTGGAAAATGGACTTTCTTGTTTCATAGTCACAGAAGGGAATTCCCCAAGATAAAGGGGAGAAACACCACCAATACAGCTACCTACATATGCACTGAGCTAACACTGTATGTTCATAGTTCAGGCCTTCCTTTGTCTATACCTGTACTCTGGCTCTAGGAAGTCTTATGTTTGCACATGATAATGAAGCACTAGTGTAAGACTTCTCAATAATAGATTGAGCAGAGAAGACTTAAAGAAAGAGGCAAAGGAAAATAACTAACCCTGCACTTTTTCTAGTACTTTTAGCTTCATTGCAATGCCTTATCTAAGAAATTCGGAGGAAGGTGAACGTTGAAGAGGGTAAAGAAAGGCTCACAAAATGTAGATGAGATTTGTGCTGTAGACTTACTAGAGACACCTACTCCATGGAACATGAGGCATGTGCACAGCAGGAGGATACATTGAGGCTGCCACCTGGGGTCAACTAGAAGATACGAGTGAATCGCAGAAGGACTACCAACTTCTTAAAATTGATTTCCTTGTGCACAGAACTTACTGATACCTCCACCTGTCCATGTATTAAGGCACAGAGGTAGACAAGGGATAGAACTAGAAAAAGGGAGAGTAACCTCCCGACAACCTATATGTAGTTGTTTACGTAAGAAGAAAACACTTCCAACCAACAAAAGAGAGAGAGGGAGAGAGAGAGAGAAAGAGAGAGAGAGAGAGAACCAATTCACCATGGAACAATCAAAAAAATAAATGACTTCATATTTTTTTCCTCTCCCTTCTTCTCACTGCAATGCCCAAGAGACAGGCACAAGATAGAAAAAGGAGGAAGAAAGTGAACAAATGCTTCATTCCTCCCCTTGAAATCGGTCTTTGGAGAGGAACACCTAGCCCTCTCTAAGGAAAGCAGGAAGATTTGAGCTAAATGTGAGATTGACATGTTCAATAGGCTAGGTTTTTTAGTAACTGAAGATGACAGAAAAATTATAGAATCAAATTGAAATATTGTTAAGGGACCCCAAAACACAGCAGGTACGGGGATCTGACAGTACAGGGTAAGAATTTTAAAAGTCACACTACAATATTTGCACCCTGATGAGCCTGAGATCCCTCAATCAATCAGGCTGACTTGGTATGTGAGGAGGGAAAATTGTCAATTAACATGGAAATAATTTCAAGATGTATCTTAAACTATCCCAATCCAAAAAAATCAGACACTTTTGTAATATCCTAAGATAAATAATTCAAGTCTGAAGCTAACTCAATGGCTAATTATAAATGTCCTAATACCACTAATGAATACTTGATATAAAACATGTAACTTATGATTATGATTATGATTAATCAACGAAGTGCTTAAAGTTACATATGTAAGTTATTAATATGATTAATAAATACCTGATATAAAATATGTCTAGCATGTACTAAACAGAGATGAGTAATTAATGCCTCTGTGACAGATGAGATGAGCAATAAATATCATGATTTCAAAAAAAATGATTTCTAATTGGATTTGTGCCTGAATCCTGGCCAGACTTGCCACTGAGCCATCATTAGTATTTTTTGGGGTATATCCCAGTTAATATTTTTCATGGATAGTAAAAATAAAAGAACTTTTTTTAAAGGAAAAATAGGCTATTACATTAAATTATTGAAAGAAAATGTACCTTCTTGTTTCTTGTTGCCTTAAAAAGTATTTTAACCTAAAGGTGCAGGTTAAGGTCAGGCTGAGGAGAGCCTACTAATAATATTGGACCTAATTCTCTTTTCTGGATACTAAAGTCACTGGGCTTCTTTATTTTAGTCGAATTATTTTCCTTGTCTAAAATCAGGTATGTGATACCTGTTTCACTGCCTCCTCCCAATGTGTCTGGAATACATAAGAATATGTAATCAAATTTTTCTGTAATCAGCAAGACTGAAGTTCATGTCAGAAGGTACCCAGCTGCATCATCCCCAGGAGAAAGGCCTTTACAGATCTTCCTGAGCCTCTACTCTGAGACGTTGATCCCCAAGATTCCTTCTAGCCCCTGGCATTCCTTCTGGACACAATACAGTATTTGCCTTTCCTATGCCATATTAGGCCCCCAGATCCCCCATTTAGGAATATAAGTCAGACATTCTGGCAAATAGGATGAGTTAGTCTCTGCACATCTTTACATAAACTCAAGCAAGGAAATCTTTGGAAATTTGCAACATGCTGTTCACTATCATAGGCTAGAGAATCAAACCAATTACTCGTAAATTTCATATTTTTAGTTTAATGTTCAGTTAAGGCATATGAAGATATTCCTTTTGGCTTTTGAAAAACATGTATTTTTTCTGTCTTCTAGGAATGAATATACAGCACTAATTTTCAGCATAGGGTTTCAATAATTATAATCCTAGATCCTGGTCTAAAACATTCTCTTTTCTTTGATGCAGAAAGGTGATCCTGGCTTGGACATATTCCTCCCAATTAGTTACTTGACTGTTGTTAGTATTCCAACCCAGATTTCTATGTAAAATACAAAAATTCTTCCATGAGATGCTTTGATGGGTACAGTTTAATTATACTTAATCAAAAGTGATTACATGAGTGTCTGAGAGATTCATTTTCCTTCTCTCTTATTTTCTCACCTTGAAATTCCAGTCCCAAGCTCAAGAGTTTCCCCATAGTTATTGGTTTTAACTGGCTACTCCTATTCCTAGCTAACTCCCCTTTAATTCTGCTCCATGTACATGACTAATGACAGTTGTCATTTAATAAAAGCTAAACATCAAGCTAAATGTGCTAAACACAAACTTATTCAATCCTCACATGATTTCATAAGATAATTACTATTACTATATCCCTTCTGCAAAGATAAAGAAATTGAGGCCAAATAAAAGTTGCTATTTGCCCAAAGAAACACGGCCAATAAATGACAGAGTTAGGATTCAAGCTTCTATCCAAACTTGAGCCTTTAATCACTAAATTTAATTTTTCTCTTGCAATCAAAACATTTACCATTTTTTAGTTTCCAAACTAAATATGTGTGAGGGAATATACATATACATGTATGCACATATGTAATTTGTATATTTTGTTAATTATATATTATATTTTTGTGTAATATATGTTATTGTAAACATATGTAGTATATGTTATTATGTGTTATACATATATGATGCTGTTCCAAACCAAATTTATTACTCCCAAACAGCTCACCACCTCGACTCTCCTCTCAATGAATATGCCAGTTCTGTAGGTGACAGCTCTTCTTTCTTTAATTAAAATAATGAGTACATCTTACCATTATTCTCCTCCACTATTTTCTTTCCATTCTCTTTGTCACGAATTTATTCAACATAATTGAAATCAATTTACTGAGTAACTACTTTGTGCTAAGCCAAGTTCTGAAACTCAAGGATAATATCTCTGTCTTTAAGTAGCTCATAGTGCACCAGAGACCACAAGGGGATATGGCAAAAGCACTGTGAGATCCCATCACTTTCTTCCTAGATTATCCAAATAGCCATCAGATGATCTCAATTCTCTCCCTTATCCAAGTCCACCTGAACACTGCTAAGTCCTCCAAAAGCATAACTTTGATCACCCTCCGCCCTTTTAAAGAGCCTATTTTGTTGTAAATTTTCAAATTATGCCCAGACTTCAGCCTCTTATTTAAAAGCTTTATGTATAATCTGTCCCACTTATTTTTATCTTCACTATTTCTTACCCAACTCCTCTCAAAGACTTCTAATGAGTCCATTCTCTTGCTGACAAGGGGTTCAACCCTATCTTAAGCCTTAGTTATACCATTTCCCAACCAAATTTTATCCACGTTTCAGACCCAGTTCCTGTGACACCTGTTCTTAGCTGTCTCTTACCTGCTCCAGCTGACAAAATTGTTGGGCAATTGGCAGCACAGCCTCAGAATTTTACATAGAAAAACTCTTAGCCCCATTTAGTCCATCATCACCCTCTGTCTGTGGTTACTTCAGGTAGTGATCCATTCTGACCTTCACTCATTCAAGATATATTTGTGGATCATCTATTATATGTAATTCTCAAACTAAATGTTTCCTATTGAACTCATTTTCTCTTTCCTTTTCTTCCTCTCTACCACCAACCTCTAAACTTTTTTTCCTCTTCCTGTATTCTATACAACACATCCCAAGCTGGAAATTTCAGAAGCATCCCCTACTCCTCTCTCTCTTAACTATCACATCTAATTAGTCACCCAGTTATGTTAATTCTTTCTCAGAAAATACATCTAATCTCACTCTATTCTATCCCCATGAGCTTTATAATGTCCCTACTAAACTATTGCAATAGCCACCTGATTAATCACTTTGCCTCTATTCTCTCTACTGCTGTCCGAAAGGTCTTGTCAAAACAAAGTACCAAACATTTATTGAGGGACTACTTAAATACTTAATTCCAGGTACTGTGCTGGGCATGGGAAGTCTCAATGGAAACAAAGATGTCTTTGACTCCCATCACAAATGTGTGAATTTTGAGGGTAATTTAACTTTATATTGCCAGCATCTAGTCAATTACCTAGCACATCATTACTGATTAATCTATATAGTTTGAAAGAATGAGTGAATGAATGCAAAGTTCTGAGTGTGGGTGGTCTCCTTAGATGGATGAAATAACATTCCTGTCTTCAAGAAGGGAAAATTAACTGAGAAGACCTAGATAATATGTATAATACAGGTAGGTAGTTTGATAAATTTCGTAAAATCAGTTGAAGAGTCAAACTTCTTATAGTTTTCACTATAGTAAAATATCTAGGTAGAGGGCAGCAGTGTAGCAGCTGCTTCTCTAAATTTATTCTCCAAAAGTAGTCCATTTTCAAAAATCGTTAAGGAAATAAGTTGACATGGTGGTTAAAATTACTATGGAAGGACTACTATGTAAATTCTAACACTACCCTGAGAAAGTATGGGATAAGCAAGCATAGGGGGAGGGAGACTTTGGGTTGTACTCATGTAAAATAAAGAACCAGTACAAATGACATGTAAGAACTAAAATGTGAAACTTACCAGCTTCTGGCTAGTAGCTACTCTCCTCATTTATACCTTTGCACAGGTCGTTTAGGAAATGGCAAAAACCATAATGCAGAAAATCCTCTACATGCAATATGATATCTTGGAGTGGATCCTGAAAAAAAAAAAAAGAACATTAATGGAAAAGCCGGTGAAATCTGAATGAAGTCTGTAGTTTAGTAATTTACCAATGTTAAGGTCTTAATTTTGACATGTCTAGTGGCTACATTAACATTAGGGGAAACTAAGTGGAGGGTACAATCTTTGCAGAGATTTTACAAATCTGAAATCATGCCAAATAAAAAGTATTAAACATGAATCCAAATTCTGAACTTTTATTTCCACAACATACTGGATAAGCAAGGGTCAGTCTGTGATTCCAATATCAGTAGTCAGACTGTACATCTCAGAGCAAAGGTAGCCAAAGGAAGTAGTCTTTTCAAATTTCTGACCTTCCCCCAACTCCTGTCAATATTCAAGCCTCATTCCCAAAGCATGGCCCACCCCCTGGCCCTCTTCCCTGTACTGCTGCTCTTGTGGTCCCGTGCTATTAACATACTAGGTTAGTCTTTGCTAGTTTTTTCTCTAACCTCAGATCTTTGCATAGCCTACTTTTTCTTCACATAAGTACCTCTCATCCTGAATAGCATGCTGCCCTGCACCCCTACCCATCTCTCTCTGTTATATTACACCATCTTGTTTTAATGTCTCCCCAGCATTTAGCTCAGTGTAAAATTATCCTATTCAATCATCTGTTGACCTTATTTATATATCTCTACCCCTGTCTAGGCAGTAAGCTCCTTGGAAACAAGGACCTTGCCTGTCTTGTTCACTACTGATCCCCAGGGCCCAAAACAGTACCTGGCACAGAATAGATATTCTTTGAAAGTAATAAATGAATACACTCCTTGAGAGAAAGTTTTATGTTATGTACTTCTGGACCCCCTCCAGTTCCTAGAACCACTGCAATAATAATGGCTCAGAGAATTGAGTGATGCTTCCTAAAATGATGTCTCATTCTCACATCCATGAGTTCATTGAAGAAGACATTTCTTAAGCACCTGCCATCTGCCTGGTACAATGCAGAAATACAGAGAACCAGAGTCTGGTCCCGGAAAGTCAAGCTCCCGGAAGGGAGCAACACCCAACTTAGTTAAGTAATACAGCACTTTTAAAAGTTCCTACACACTATAGAGTGGTTAACATTGTAGAAACTAGTGTTTAAAAGTTCCCAGAAAATTACTTCAAGAGTCCTAAGGCAGTAATTAGAGAGAGTGAGTCAGTTATTTATTCCTCAGATTCTAAGGGGCTTATGAAATAGACAGATGTCTTTTCCTAGTGACATGAGACTTTTTTATTTTGAATGAAAAGAAACCATTCACGAATCTGCTTTTTATTTTATAAGCACTTGTCTAAGGTTTAAGGATGTCAAATGAAATTGAAATAATGGTATGGGTGAAGCATGGCCAATATTAAGTGTAAATATTTCTAGTAAGAAGGTGAAAGGTAGCATATCTACCCTCCTCTATGCCTGCCACTTGCCCAGTGCCTGCTGCACAGTGGATATTGAATGAAAGACTCCATCCCCAACCCTATGCATTCCCAGAGAAGGTATTGTCCTGTCGTGTGCTTCCCTTATTACTGCATAGTTTACCATGAGAGTGAGTTGTGTTGATCTTATCTGCCATTCTATTCCCAGCACTTAGCATACACCTATCACAAACCCCTAGCATAAATATGCTCAAAGAGTAATTGCTAAATGAGTGAATAATTGGCAAACGAATGTATTCTGGGGCATGAGATGTCTGGGATGGAAAGTCCACACAAGAAATTATAAAGACTTAAACATATATTGAACAGATGTATTCAGTAAGATGGGCTCCAGCAGTAAGAGGCAATGAGATTTTCAGAGCAACATTATTAATTTCCACCTCCCCAAACCTGACAAATATTTTCTGAATAATACTCATTTGTTTACCAGACCTGGTCTTGGAAATTCACTCTGTTAAAATAACTCCCATTTGCCTCAATTTTGAGAGCTGATCCAAAGTTATCATCTCCCATTCCTCTCCTAAAAATCCAGAAAAAATTACATTAGTAGCCTTATATACGACTCTTAAAAGGCCATCGATCCCTAAAATAATTCTTTTTCATATACTTTAAAGGACTAGCTTCCTTGATCCAAACCTCTTGACTACACACAAACTGTGGGTTTCATGGTCTTATAGAAATGAATCTGCCAAACCTTGCGATTAGCAGGAAATGGTCACACCCTAGAGAAAAGGTAGTACCTTCCATTACTACTACCTACGCATTCTCAGATTCACAAACTTAAGTTACAGCAGAAAGGAAATAGTAATTTTTTTGTGTGGTAAACAGGTAATACTTTAATGGGAAGAGTAACATATACGAGCAACTAATGGAAATACAAACCAAAAGCTAAATAAGAAATGCTATTGAAATAGGCATCAATTATAAGTCACTCTAAAGGCAAAGTTAAAACCGAAAGAAAACAAAGTACAGCACTTCCCAGGAACGCTGAATGAAAGGGAATAGTAATTTTGAGGACTTTCTATATGGAAGCCATGCTAGTTGTTACACCTAAGAGTAATGGATGTGAATTTCAAAGTCACAGACCTGATACTCAGATGTGTAACCATGTGAATATATCTGTACATATATAGAGATAGAAGTAGGTATGTATTGTATGTTCTATGCTCTTTCATGTGATGGTCAGTCAGGTGTGGCCACAAAAGGAGACTCAGGAGAGGCTCATGAAAACAAGTATTACTATACTCACAGGTTCTAGAAAGAGAAGGCACATCATGCCATGCAAGGCCACATAGGAAATATGTTGGCAAGGCCAACATCTGTTAGGAAGCAGAAGGAACAGAACCAAGAGAGAGCCAAGGCTACAGCCTTTATTGAAGTTCCACTGGGACAGGCAAGGCAGGGCAGGGTAAACTGTTTAAATTAGATTGGCTAATTTAATTTAGGTGGGCTCTAAACTATTGAAGCGATCCCTAGTTCCCTACTACCTGACCCTGGGATGAGTAAGGCAAAGTAATATTGCCTCCTGGGGTGCGCAGGTCAGATAGAGGAAGTATGGCTCTGGATTGGCATTGATTTGAAATCACAAGATTCCCAAACTTGCCCCAAACATGGAGAGCAAGGAGAGACCAAAGAAAGAGGCAAACCACTCCAGATGGTAGGTGGCGGTTTACTAAACAAGGGAAGTTACTTAGGAGGCTTGTCTTAGGTGGTGTAAAAGATCTATGCACTTGCCCATGGGAATCTTAAAATTTATATAGTGGCCTTAATGGGGTTCAGTCACTTATACCACCCAGATGGTTTCAACAACATATTGCTCTCTCAAGTCTGCATCCTTGAAAACAATTCCTACTGTGGGACCAATGAGGAGAACATACATTCCAAGGGCAGCAAAAGGGGTGAGGAGCTTCCAATCGCCTTAATTCCCCAGTCCAGCTCCAGGGTTAACTGGTGTGGGTCAATGACTTCCTCCAACAAATGGTTAGTTTGCATATCAAAGGCATGTTCCTGGCTGAGTCTTTCCCTATCTCTTAGAATTGATTAGTCCCTGGAGGGAAAATGTCTCCTCATCCAGAAAAGGTCTTTTTAGATGTCAAAATACAATAATATTCAAAAAAAATTAAAAATATATACAGTATAATGTGTATACAGTTACACATATATATTTAAACTGATATATATGTGTGTATGTATGTGTATCTATGTTCGTGCCTGTGTGGGAGCAAGCACCAGTTTAAATTTGACTCATCATTTTGCCTGCCTAATCATTAACAATCTAGGCGCATCGCAATTTGCTTGTTTGTCTTGGTTGTTCAGCCCAATTCAATGTGATTTCTCAGTCAATTCATTCATATTTGTTTAAACTCCCTCCCAAGTTTCTTCCTCTACCTTCTCCCCTATGATCATATATAATCCTCACCAGTAATCTCTCTGACACTCCAAGTAAACAAATTAATCCAGGCTTCATTGATCCTTCTCGTTATTGTTCAGCCCAAATTGGTTACTACCAAGAGGAATTGGGGCAAATTTTTAAAGAAAAATATCTATTTTTATATGAATTATCCCAATTTTTTTAAATGTCGGTAACCTTTTTTCAAATTAAACGCTCTACACACTCCCTCCCCCACAAAGAGGGAGAGAGAAGACAAGACAAGAAAAAAGAAAAGGGAAAGGAAAGGAAAGACAAGGAAAGGAAAGAAAAGAAAACGAAAGGAAAAGGAAATAAGTAAAATAAGAGGCCTACTAGCTAGCCAAAGTGTAATTTCTGTCCTGGACTCCTAGAGGGTCCATGGGTGCCTGGGATTTATAAACCTGTTTTTGAAACGGTAGCCAACTCACTAATACTACAATGAAATCAACTTAAAGGCATAGCAATGTGAGGTTTTAATGGCTAAGAATAGAATAACTTATGATGGAATGAGTGGAATGGAAGGAAAAATATCAGGGTGAAACACAAGAGTAAGGGTGTTGTTTTGAGAAACGTCATATTTGTATGTTCCTGGGAACCAAGTGACATGGAAAGTATGTCTCACTGAAGAGTGGACAAACAAGTTTGGAAACACGTAAATAAAATTTGGGTTTTGGTCAATTTCCCAAGTTATCTAGGATCCAAAAAGGGCAAAAACATAAAACTGGAGACTCCCTAAGGCATTCCACTGGGATTTTTTTCTCCAGTCTCCTCTGGCGTTAGCTCAAATTCTACCAGGACTCCCAAACGCCCACAGGTGCTGCCAAGTCCGGCACAGTGTGAACCCAGCGCAAGCTCTGGCCTCCACGCCCCCAGGGGACGCTGCAAAAAATTCAGTCGCCAAGGGTAGCACGGCGCACGCGCCCGGAAGCATTTCCACCCGGGACGCGTTTTCACTCCACAGGCCGCGAGGGTTTCCTGCGACGTACTTCCGGTTAGCCGAGCCGCTCACGTGCAGCCCGAAGGGAAGTTACGTCACCCTGGGCAGTGGCGCCGGACTGAAGGAGCTTGTACAACATGTCTCATCTACCGATGAAACTCCTGCGGAAGAAGATCGAGAAGCGGAACCTCAAATTGCGGCAACGAAACCTAAAGCTACAGGGTGAGATGCGCTAAGCTTCGCGGCGGCCTGGGTTGCTGAGGAAGCCCACGCGTGGGCCGTGGCGCGCTGCGGAGATTGCGGGGCCGAGCGGCGCTGTTTAAGTGTCACCACGGCTCCGGTGTGGCGCGGGCAGCCTTCTTGAGAGCACGTGTGCTTGTCGAGTGAAAAGGAAGTCTGAGCCTCAGGTCGGGTCCCGCCGCCTCACATCTGCCCCTAGCCTTTCTGACCGCCAGTTTCTCCTACCGAGTTAGAGCAGCAGGTTTCTTGAGTTCCCTCCCAGGCCTCTAGGAGTTCGTCCGGCTAAAGCAGCCTTTTCCACCTCCACGCCTCCTTATTCTGACACCCTCACCACCCTCAGGTCCCATCTCATCACTGCCCCTCACCCATTTCTAGTCAGACGTGGAGAACTTTTATCTCCATGCAGTTTGCATTTGCGTCATCTGTTTAATGTCTGCTTTCTTCGAGAGAAGCTCATTGTCACTGTTTTCACAAAGCTTTCCTGATACCTTTGCCTTCCCCTTCTCCGCGTCTCTTCCCATCTCTCGTCCTCCCTCTCTCCCTCCCCTTCTTTCACATTTAAAGCTCTTAAAAGTGTCTTATGCACACGTCAAGCACTAAGCCTCTCTGGTGCCCTATCTTCGCATCACTCTCAACTTCAGGTTATAAATTCCTTGATAGCTTTTACATATTTTCATCTTTGACAGAGACCTACATGAAAAGGATTTTACCTGAATGCCTGCCACCGTGCTTACCTACCTTATTTGCAGTCCTAACTTCTTAATGGTGAACCAGAGATCTTGAAGTTGTTAGGTTAACTTTTTGGGGTCCTGTATAATAACATGTAAACCCCCTGAAGGCAGTGTTAGAGGCCTGATGCCTTACCCCAGTTGTTTTTCAACAGAAATTAGTTGATGGAAAGAAATCCTGGAGGAGAGGGAAGGTTTGTGGGTTTTAGGAATACTATTTTTGAAGTTCCCTTATATTTCCAGTTCTTAGAGACTAACACAGCATTACTGACAACTTAGAGGTAGCAGTTAGAAGATGGTGTTATCTTTTTCTTTATATAAACATGGAAACTTTTGTAAAGACATTCTCAGGTATCTTATATATGATTAGTATTGGGACAAAAAAGTGGTTTCATCAGCAGTTTTCAGTTCACTGCCATCTAAGAAAGTTGGTGAATTTTTCGAAGTTGTATTTATATGAGAATGAGTAGTTGTATGAATAAGATGTAAGTTGTTTTTAATATATCGGTCATATATTTATCAAATACTTAATGTTAAAATGTATATTTTGTTACTATCATCATTTGGCCCAAGCTGTTTAAGTATTTGACTTCATGAAGTTTTCCTGTCCCAGACTCTTAACTCCTTAAGGACAGAGATATGGTTTTTGGAAGTTAAGAAATAAATGCAGCTTTCTATTTTTCGGCATTTTTCCTTAAAGGAAATTTACTTGTCTCGTACTGGAACAGCATAAAATTGCAAGTGATTTTAATAGTGTTCTGCAGGTCCTCGAATAACGTCTTTTGTTCAATGTAATTTTGTTATAACGTTAATGAGATGCCATAGGGACTTAACTCTTGTTTATATCAATTAGCGTATGGTAAAATTGGCGTTATATGCCCTTTCACTGCAGTTCTAAGAACCTATCAACGATAATTAAGTGAGGACTTCCTGTATATGAAAGGGAAGTACTGTCGGAAGCCAGCCGACCAAGTCAAACCGGGTACCTGAATGGGGGAGCGGGGACTGAGAAAAAAGTGAAGACAGACAGGGTGCAGGAGGGAGAACAGAACTCACAACTGTCTCTCCGAGTTTATTTCTTATCCTTCTTTTTATACATAATCTGTTCCTTTTGGTATCCGAAGATAACATAATTAAAGTAACATCCTGAAGATCAAGGTACAATCGACACTTCCTTTGACACTCCCTTTATCTATACTTAATGTTCTTCTTCCTGGAATTCCACAGAACCAGCCTTTTCCTTTTTATGCAAGCAGGCCTCCCGAGATAAACCATGCACTCTTTTGAATTTGGGGAGCTTTAGCTCCCTACAAAGTACAAGCTAAATCATTCAGTTCTGGAAACCATGGAATTTCTCATTTGGAATTTCAATGTCTCTGAGTAAACCTCCCCTTCTTGTGACAATGTGTTCTGTTTTTATACAGGGGCCTCAGATGTGAGCCTATCAGAAACTCAAAATGGAGATGTGTCTGAAGAAACAGTGGGAGGTGGAAAAGTTAAAAAATCCTTAAAGCAGTCTATGAATAAGGGCTTGTCAGAAGTCCAAAATGGGGATATATCTAAAGAAACAGTGGAAAATATAAAGGTTAAAAAATCCAAGAAGTCTACCATATTAACCAATGGGGAAGCAGCAACACAGCCTCCCAATTCAGAATCGAAGAAGAAAAAGAAGAAAAAGAGAAAAATAGTAGATGATGCTGGGCCTGGTAAGTACTTCATTTTCTTTGAATTTAAGCCATACTGTTTTTCACAGTTGTCATTCTACCTTTCCTCTATTATTATTGTGTCTGTGTTACATGCAAGAATCCCCAGTTCTCACTAGTATACCAGAAACTAACCTGGGAGCTAAAGGAAAAGGGGTCAAGGGGGATTTTAATTTTTCTCAAAATATCGAGCAATGTGTCCTGCAAAAAGGTTTTTTGGCAAATCTATATGTCCCCCTGAGTTTTTTAAATATAACCAAATCTTCAGTAACGAATGAGACATTCTTAGGAAATTAAAACTGGAAACGTGTTAAACTTTTGAAAATATGCCTCTTCAACACACATCTTTTATTTCGTGATCTCATTTGGTATTTTTATTTAAAGAAAAAAAAAATTGGGTCGGGGGTGTTGTTTTTTTAAAACCAAAGATACCAAAAAAGCAAAAACTGAAGACAAAGAGAAATCTGAAGACAGTGTCCAGACTCCTGAAGAAACAGCAAACAGTGCGGAAAAGCCAGATGATGAAGAAGGGGACAGTGAGGTGCCCAGCCTGCCCCTGGGACTGACAGGTAACTTCCAGAAAATTTCATACCTCTCTGGAGTATAAAATTTGAGATTCCATTGTGACATTTACCCTGAAAAAGTATCGACAAGAAATGTTTTCATATCTTAAATGCTGCCTTTTATCTTCCATGTTGTGTGCCTTAGTTTTTATTGTTTCTCTAGTTTTTATTCCTCTTCTTTATTCTTGACACTAAATATTTTGATAATGCACACAGCTTCTGGGGTCCTCTCTTCCTTTGGTTTGTCATTTTCTAAAGCTTATTCCTTATTGTAGTAAGAAAATCTTTGGCCTAGAATTCTGGAGTCTAGAGGTTTAATACTGGCTCAGTTACTAAGAAAGAAAGAAGGATGGAATTAACATTACTTTATCTGTAAAGTCAGGAGTTTAGATTAGAATTAGTTGCTCCTAACAATGAATATCAAGGAGTTGCTTGAGTTGTTTGGTTTGTGGTTTTTGCTTGTTAAAATATCAAGGCTCAAACCCAGACCTGCTTAATCAGAATTGCAGGGGTTATGGCGCTGGCTGAAAACTAGGGTAATTTTTCCCCCAGGTAGGGTGACAAGCTCATTCTGGTTTGCCCAAAACTTAACTAGTTTTAGCATTGAAAGTCCAGCATCCCATAAATCTCCTCTATCTCAAGCCAGTTATATGAGAGGTAGCTGCCAGTATTTTTGTTGTCAGAATTGGGGGCAGACTACTGGCATCTAGTGGGTAGAGATCAGGGATACTGCAGAACATCCTATAGTGTATAGGACCACCTCACAACAAAAAATTGTCCAGTCCAAAATGTCAGTAGTGCCAAGTTTGACAGTACTTGGGGGTATAGCCAGGACGTGTTGGAGTGGGTGGTTTTGATGCCTTCCCCTGCATACTTGATATGTAGGTTTAGTCTGTGGCTATTTCTGACTCTTGGTTGTCTTTTTAAAGTAAAAGTAACTAGTTTTTTTGATTGACTTCATAGTCAGTTTTTATTATACTGAATGTTTTCACTTTTTATTTAGATTTCTTAAACATTTCATTTCCCTCTGAACTCCTCCTGTCCCCAGTGTCTGAACTGCTGTTCCCATCCCAGCTTGGATATTTTCATTTCATACTCATCCCTTGATTGTACCTCTTGTCCATCCCTTATTAATTTGTTAACGGTATAGGTTCTGGACTTGAAATTACATAGCCATCAGCACTGGAGAAACTTTATAAGTATAGGGTCTTTTTTTAATACTACATAGGAATGGTTGGGATTTAGTGTTAGTGGAAGAAGCTCTTCTAAGCATGACTCCAACCCAGTAACGCTGTCAATCAGCAAAACTAATTCAGACAACTATTGCTGAATTAGCTATTAAAAAAGAATGTTTGCTAATAATAAACTGTCTTTCATTTAGGAGCTTTTGAGGATACCTCATTTGCTTCTCTATCTAATCTTGTCAATGAGAACACTCTGAAGGCAATAAAAGAAATGGGCTTTACAAACATGACTGAAATTCAGCATAAAAGTATCAGACCACTTCTGGAAGGCAGGTATGATTAACATTGACTTTGGGACATTAGTAGCTCTTTTTAGTGCCAGTACTTTGGAAAGAAAATACCAGTATGTTCTGTTGAATTTGCTGTGTGTGTTAGGTTATACATCCAACCTGCATTAAAGGCTTTAAGTTATTTACTGATGTTTGAAGGAAAGTGTTCACTTTTGTTTTAAAGCACGATTCTTATTTCTTAAATTATTTAACCCACCTGATTGATTTCAGTGATAGAGAAGGTAGGAAATTTATTTTTCTTGATTCTGTCCTAGCCTTGGTTCCTAAACCGAGTGATTGCACACGTACGTATTCAGTATTTATTGAATGAGTATACTAAATCTCTCTCTCCTTTCCATTTTTAATATTTAGGGATCTTCTAGCAGCTGCAAAAACAGGCAGTGGCAAAACCCTGGCATTTCTCATCCCTGCAGTTGAACTCATTGTTAAGTTAAAGTTTATGCCCAGGAATGGTAAGCCTTTGATCCAATTGTTTCTGCCAATGTCTGTTTATTGTATCTGTTACAGATGCATGGTGATAACTATAATTTGTCTTTTGCAATGTATCATTTTTTGCTTTTTAGGAACAGGAATTCTTATTCTCTCACCTACTAGGGAACTGGCCATGCAGACTTTCGGTGTTCTTAAAGAGCTAATGACACATCATGTTCATACATATGGGTTAGTAATGGGTGGCAGTAACAGATCTGCTGAAGCACAGAAACTTGCTAATGGGATCAATATCATTGTGGCTACACCAGGCCGTCTGCTGGACCATATGCAAGTAAGAGAACACTATTATTTAGTACCTGTCTCATAGTCTTGTGTGAAACAAACTTGACAGCCAACAATATTTTCGTCCTTTGTCTTGTTAGAATACTCCAGGGTTTATGTATAAAAACCTACAGTGTCTGGTTATTGATGAGGCTGATCGTATTTTGGATGTTGGATTTGAAGAGGAGTTAAAGCAAATTATTAAACTTCTGCCAAGTAAGTAGGTAGTATCTATATGTTTGCAAAGTAGTTGTTGGAAGCAGGTGAGAGTTCGTCCTATATGAAAACTATTAATACCAGAATCTTAATATGACCAAGTAAAGCAGTTGTGCCAACCTTAGAGATAGTTTGCAATACAAACATCAAACTTACTAGTAACTTAATACAGTGCTTTTGCTATTTTAGAGGTTATTATTGCATGTCTCATCTACCATTAGAGGCTATTGGGGCTGGAGTTTTCTTTACCTAAAAATTTAACTACAATTTCTTCAGTAGATACAAGGCTATTCAGGTTTTCTGTTTCTTCTTGAGTGAACTTTAGCAGTTTTGTCTTTCAAGGAAATTGTCCATTTTGTCTAAATTATCAAACGTATAGACAGAGTTGTTCATGATATTCCTTTAACATCTGTAGTTATAGCATGTTTCCCATTCCTGATAGTTTACTTAGGAGCATTTATAGTTGTGAAGCAAATTTAAAGAGTACTCGAAAGATTTGGGTTATTTTATATGTACCTGTTTCAGCACGCAGACAGACCATGCTCTTTTCTGCCACACAAACTCGAAAAGTTGAAGACCTGGCAAGGATTTCTCTGAAAAAGGAGCCATTGTATGTTGGTGTTGATGATGATAAAGCTAATGCAACAGTTGACGGTCTTGAACAGGTATTTTTTGTTGCTATCTTAAATTTTAAGAATCTTCTTTGGTGTTTCCTTTTAATCGTTTGGAGGATCCTCCAGAAAGCAGATGGATTATTAAACTTTAATTCAAATATAGCAAATTTGGGTATTGGGTCTCTGGCTCTCTGGTATAAAGTATCTTGAACTCTGAAGTCTCTTAATACCACTTACCACATGGAGGCATTATTAACCACTACCACTTATAGATGGCAGAAAAAAAAAATCGCTGTTTAATAATCTCTTGCTCTAAGACGAGAGTTGAGGTAGAAGATGGAAAGATTGGTTTCAGGCACACAGCTGTGGAAAATTGGAAGTGAGGTGAGAAAGATCTAAACTAGGTTGATGAATAAAATACTTTCTGTAAGAAGTTAGTTTAAAAATCTTGCATTGGTTATTTAGTTTTTAAAAATATATTCACCCAGCTTTATTATGTTGTTTAGGACTGTGCACTTAAGCCGTGGTTATTTAAGATCTTGTTTGTAGAGACCTTTTAAAAAATCCTCAATGTCTTGAGGGTTCCAGTTAGTAGAGGTATTAATATATTGTGGTTTCAAGAACTGTTGATGACCTGTAATCTCAGAAATATGAAAAGAATTTAGCGTCCAGTGATTACATTAATTACAGGCATCAAAAGAGCTTAAATTAGTCTTATTTTAGGAATGCTCTGTTATAATGAAGGCAGTAACTTTACTATAGGTAAGGCATGACAGTGTATGTGTGATGTTTATCTGTGCTCTTTATCAAATTATATTGACTCATGCAGCTGAAAATTTCCATTTGATTATTTTCTATCTGTTCATTTAAACTACTTCTAGGGATATGTTGTTTGTCCTTCTGAAAAGAGATTCCTCCTGCTCTTTACGTTCCTTAAGAAGAACCGGAAGAAGAAACTAATGGTCTTCTTTTCATCCTGTAAGTCTGTGAAATACCACTACGAGTTGCTGAATTACATCGATTTGCCTGTCTTGGCCATTCATGTAAGTGATTATGAAAAGTTTATTAAAAACAAGTTATGCTTATCAACTTATATAGATTGTGGGGTTTGAGGTGTTACTATCCTCTAAATGTAGTTCTTAGTAGGTCAGTCAACATTGGGTGATTGATCTTCTGTGGAGGGAGCTTTGCTAGGTGTGGAGGGGTGAGGACCACAAAGGAATAAGATATGCCATCAACTTGAGAAAATAGGACGTAAGCCAGGGAATGAACTTGAAATGAAGTACGTTCACAACTCCACAGTTTGGGGGCTCTACATCTAGACTTTACAAAAACAGCCTTAAGTTTTCAGCTCTAATGGATGTTTTATTTGATTCTAGGGAAGGCAGAAGCAAAATAAGCGTACAACCACATTCTTCCAGTTCTGCAATGCTGATACGGGGATATTGTTGTGCACAGACGTGGCAGCTAGAGGGCTGGACATTCCTGAAGTTGACTGGATTGTTCAGTATGACCCTCCAGATGACCCCAAGGTACCAGGCATCCTTGGGTTTTCTTAGAATGGCTCTGCATTAAGGAGTGCACTTACTCTCCAGGTTCCCTGAGAAATACCACATTTCACTTTCAAAGGTTTATTCCTTAGTTATTCAAGTCATGTTTTATTGTACAGTGGCTTTATAGTATTTCTCTGGTGCTGATAGTATTCAGGGCTTTTACAAGACTGAAAGGAGATATATAAGGAGATTTGAGAAGCATCAGTGGGACTTAGGAATGTTACATGCATGGAATTTGTTAAGAGCAGTAGGTATCAGGAGGAAATAAAATTTGCTTACAGAGATAGATAAGTCTCTAGTATATTAGTAAAATAAGTTTTGAGTATTTTCAACAAATAAGAGATTACATAAATTGTCAGCCAGCATTTAAACATGCTTCAAAAAGCCATTTCAGGATGAAATACACTGGTCATTTTATTAGATCACAGAATTAATGTGAATATCATGTCCAGCTTTCCTTCGGCCTCAATCATTGCCCTGTTACGTCTTTCGGGATGGTGCATGTAGAAGGGATGATGGTCTTGCTTCAGGGAACAGACCTTAGGAAGGGGCACCATCTCCTTCAGATACACTAACAACGCTTCTGTCTGCTACCATGCAAGTCCGGTAATGCAAACTGCCACAAGTGCCCATGGAAGCCCATCTGTTAACTCAGCTTTTCTCTCCCCACCAAAGGAATATATTCATCGTGTGGGTAGAACAGCCAGAGGCCTAAACGGAAGAGGGCATGCCTTGCTCATTTTGCGCCCTGAAGAATTGGGTTTCCTTCGATACTTGAAGCAATCTAAGGTAAAGATCCTTGCTTGAAAAATCTTAAGTTGGGAAGCAGATACCTCTTGGTAGGAATTATTTGCCAGTGCAGATGGCTTTGAGCACTTTTTAGATGTGTCCAGGAAGTCATGGGTCATTGCAGTGCTGTTGAAACAGCTATAGTGGGTAAGCAAGTGAGATTTTATGTGGGTTTGTCCCGGGAAATGTGAACGGAAAAAAATACTCATATGGCTCAATTCTTGAGCTCTTTGTTGCTCAGCAGTGCATCTCATGCCCCCAGTCTCTTCTCCCATTCCCTACAACCTGTTTGAAACCACCTCCACTCCTTTGAAGCTCCCTCACACATGATCGTCTCTACCTCCCTTTCTCCTTCCTGCAGTCTTCATTGCATCTCTTCATCCTGCTTTCTCTCTTACCCCACCCAAGGCAGTCTACCTTTTCTTCCTCCCCCAGTCCCTTCTTCGTCAATTCTGTGGTTTACCTTCAGTCTCTCCCTTGAAGTTAGCTCTTCACCATCTCAAATCTCACTAAAAAAAAGTAACTTCAACCCAAACCTATTCTCCTACCACCACCTCCAGTGTAGTTACTACCTGTTAACCTTTCTTAAGTCTGCCATTTTGAAAAGTGATTTATATTTTTTCCATTTATTTTCTACTCACCCTATCCTCTAATCCACCCTAATTTGGCATTATTCCATCCCACCAAAGCTGACTTCATTGGAATTATTAATGTTGCTAGATCTTGGGAATAGTTATCAGGCCTTCTCTTCCCCAACATTTGCCTTTTTGTTGGCTTCCCTGGCAGCCTTGCCAGGTGGATTTTCCCCTACCGGGCAACTAGTTGTAGTTCTTATAAATTGCTCTATGGCCTTTGCACTTTTTCTCTAGAATGCCCTTTTCCTGGTTCTCTAGATTGACTCTGGTTTCAGCCAGCTCTTATCTCTTCTGGGAAGCCCTCACTGATCCCTTGCCATCCTGGTCCCACAGTGGGAGTGCTCATTGTGTTGTCATTTTATCACTTATCTGTCTCCCCTGCAAGACTGCAAGTTCTCCGAGGGCAGGGGCATGGCTTGGGTAGCTGTTTATCACCCCAGTACCTAGCAAAGATCTGGCACTTTTCCAGTTATCTAATAAGTAATGGCTGATAAGAAATCTTACCTACACAGGAGTTCCTCCTGGTCATCATCATGACGTCTACCTCTGATGTCACAAACCCCAGTCGCAGGGCAACGTTGTGTTAGGGCAGCGCTCCTGATATGGAGTGAAGAGCTAGTGACCCTTCCAACTGGAAGCTACAGGCTGCTTCATCATTTTAGAGGTCCTTATTCGTAGAAAAGGGCTTCATGGACTTGTCCTGTCCAAGTCTTCACCTTTCCTTTTAGGAAGGTTCCACGGTACAATTTATGAACAATTCACAGGGGTAAGATAAGACTTTTCCACTGGCATTGGGAGACAAGATAGAGCAGATGTTTGTGCCCAGGGAATTCCACAGGCCTGGTTATCCCATCATTTCTTCCATGCCTAATGAGCTGCCTTATTTCCTGGCTGTTGATAGGACACTCATCACTTATCACCTAAGCATCTGAATGTTAATCTATTCTAATGTTATCTTCATGCCTTTGTTTTTTAGGTTCCATTAAGTGAATTTGAGTTTTCCTGGTCCAAAATTTCTGACATTCAGTCTCAGGTATGGTTTTCTTTGGCGAGAGGTGGTTAGCCTCAGCGCCTCATCCCAGCATTACCTCCTTAGACTTCCATTAGCAGTCGTTGTACTCTGTGTCCCCCTTTTTATAAATGAGAAGTTTGAGTTGTGTGATCACTCAGGTTTCTCGCTGTACTGATTATAATTGTACCTTGTTTCAGGCCATACCAAGAACATTGTAATTATTCTTCCTGTGGCGTGATTCTGCAAATATTACAAAGCTCAGAAAAAGTGTATTGGGACAAATGTTTTTTGCAGGATAATTTTTGTTGAAATATACATGAAATCTGCTTTTTTGTTTTATTAAAACCATGTTTCTTTCCATTTCAGCTTGAAAAATTGATTGAAAAGAACTACTTTCTTCATAAGTCAGCTCAGGAAGCATATAAGTCATACATTCGAGCATATGATTCCCATTCTCTGAAACAGATCTTTGATGTTAATAACTTAAATTTGCCTCAGGTGGCTCTGTCATTTGGTTTCAAGGTGCCTCCTTTTGTTGATCTGAGTATCCTTTTCCTCGTGAATTCATGCAGGAACTAAGGGACAAAAGCATGACAGAGGGACATTTGAGCTTAGCACTGAGTTAGTGTGTGCTCTGGCTGGGGACTGGGGGCTCAGGTGTTCAGTCTGGTCATTGTCTGCTTGTCATTGCTAGCATGGAGTAGGCAGGGATTAGTTATCAGAGTGAGGATTACAGAAACACGACAACTTATGGTTAGAGCCTTAAAACAGACAAAGGAACTTGATTGGCAGACACAGCCAGAGGGAGCTATGCAATCTGGAAAGAAGCACAGGGGAAATTGCAGTGCTCTGGCAGTTGTGAGGCTTCACTGTACAAGGTTCAGGAGGAAGAAAAAGCATAAGTGCTGCTCAAGATAAAAGGCAAAGGGAATATCTCTAGTTGCTTCTATTGCAATTTATGATGTGTGCTTTATCATGTTTTCAAGAAACCAAAGCAGCTAAATTGAAGCCTGTTCATTAACACAATGGCATTAATTCCTGAAGGGACTAGAACACAGGTCCCCAACCCCAGGGTCACAGACCTGTACTCATCTGTGGCCTTTTAGGAACTGGGCCACAAAGCAGCCAAATGAAGCTTCATCTGTATGTGTATCCACTCCCCAATGCTAGCATCTCTGCCTCAGCTCCACCTCAGATCATCAGGCATTAGATTCCCATAGGAGCACCGGTCCCCTGGTGCCAAAAAGATTGGGGACTGCTGGACCAGAATACCAAATTTGGGTTGACATCCCCATTGCAGGTGTTGAGCAGATGTCTACATATTGATTCGAGTGAAAAGAACAGCAACTTTATTTTTAAAAGCATTCCTGAATCAACAGAGATGAAAGTCATTTGTTTGGACACTGGGTATTTTTTAATGTGTTCCTGTAAACTTGCTGATCTGCCTCTACTCCTTGCAAGTAATCTTCTTGAGTTTCATTGTGTGGAAAAAATAATATAACTGTTACACTGGGCTTAAAATCAGACCTGCTAATTTTAGTCACAGTCACACGGCGACTCCTTTTCCTGAAATTTGTTGCATAAGCTCCTGTTCACCTATTTTCATGGTTCAGGCAGGAGTTGTGGTAGAGGGACAATATTATACATGCTGCTTGGTTCTCCGTGTAGACATTAGATTGGACTTTTATCTTTGTGTTGCTTCATTTCCTTAACGTGCATCTTTAGATGTGAACAGTAACGAAGGCAAGCTTAAAAAGAGAGGAGGAGGTGGTGGATTCGGCTACCAGAAAACCAAGAAGGTCGAGAAGTCCAAAATCTTCAAACACATTAGCAAGAAGTCATCTGACAGGAGGCAGTTCTCTCACTGAAGAAGACACACCTTCTTTTCACTTTGAAGAGCTCTGACCTGAAATGGATTTTTTTCCCTTGCTCTAACAAGGGAATTTTTGTAGCTTTAGGGTTTGGACTGATCTAACAAGCATAAATTGACTTGGGTTGCAAGCACTGACCACTGATATTTCCTGCAGGTCTCTCTTATTTTGGGGTTATAAACAGTTCATTTTTTCTTGATTCCTCAAGGACAAAGCAGAAGTATCTATCTTTTTGGTCTTGGTTATGATGATAGAATGTTTTAAGTTTATAAATTCCCCCTTATTTGTCATTATTTTAATATAATTCATTTTTTATCTTTTTTCCTGGTGTCTGAAGATTTTTGTGGCACAGATAGCTCTACAAACCTGCTGTGAAAGGCTGATGATCTGGTACACTGGACAGGTGGTGGTGGTGGTAAAGCAGGAAATTGTCTCCATTTATTTTGGGGGTTTGGTTGTTTCTTGGACCTTAGTGGTAGTTCTTGACCGCTCCTGAAAATGCTGCCATGTAAAGAAGAACAGGGCTTTTGGAAATATCTAAGAAGCACCTTTACTTAAAGGAGGCATCGATTTTTATATATGCCAGATTTTAAAACAGTGAGCTTTTCCCAATTTCATTTTAAGAACAGGAAACATGGGTGGTGGTTATTTGAATAAAGCGCCCCTAGTGGTTCTGACATTTGGAGTTGGAGGAGGTTTGAGATTTTTGAGCCTCATTTATACCAGTGTAGGTGCAATAGTCCATGTGGTAACTTAGCAAAGACTTTAAAAAATTTAGGCACAAAGAGTGGTGACTCTCATTCAAATTTTTTGTTTCAGGTGGTTTGGATTTTAGCAAGCCCTTCTAACCGCAGAGTACTCTAGAAGGCAAAGCATCTTTTTGAGAAAAAAATTGCCTCTTTTAGATTTGTGAAACAGATTTACAGTGAGAATTGAAAATGAACAGAAGTCGGAAAGGGAAGCAAAGGCAGGAGTTTAGTCAGATGGAGTTTTTTGTTGTAGGATCTCTTGATTTCTACTTTGTTTTAAGTGTTTTATGTTTTTAGAGTGTTTCATAACTACAAAATGGTTAAATTTTGTAGCGATTTAAAACCAAAGTTGCTAGCATCGTATTGCTATTATGCCAGTTAATATTCATAGATTTCTGTTAAATGCAAGTACATGTAGAACCTCAAATGTAGAGGAGAGAGTTTAATAGATAGCATTCCAGAAGGTAGAGAAAAGAACCGTATTCTGCAGCAGGACTCAACCACTGTCACCCTAACTGGACCTGTTCTGGGTTTCAGACCTTAATTGCTGTACTCTTGACATTTAAGAACCGTTTCTCTATCCAGTGACATGTTTTTCTTTTTTGTTTGAGAAAAAATCATGCTTCAAGAAATAGGCAAAAGCAAAGGGAAGAATAATCACTGAACAGAAATTCTCTGCATATTTTGGCATATAACCTTCCAGTGTTTTGTATACATACTTTTTAATTTTTTTTTATCAAAAGTGAAATTCTCTACCCACCATTTGTGATCAGCTTGTTTATAACATGTTATTTTCCTGTGTCATTAAATAATTACATCAATTTTGTATTTGATTTAGTATTCTTTGTTACTGTTCTGCCTGGATTTGGGTTCTGGATACCTGCTTGTCTCAAACTGGCTTTCCTTGTCTCTGCATGTTTAAGAGAAGGTGGAAAGATTGTTCCTACTATAATAATGGCTTGTTTCAGGTACTTCCTGTATGAGATTCTGCTGGTAGAATGGGGCAAGCTGGGGTTATCCAGACAACCAGACTTGACCAACCTGGCCAGGATTCAGATGTGAGGGAGCCAGTCCTAGAATCGGATCCCAGGTCGGGGCAGCACTATCTGCAAGGCTCATTTTCATAAGAAGAAGGCACAGCTGCTGGTGGCATATATGGGGCCATTAACTTGACGATGAGATTCGGTAGCCTCTTTTTAGCCAGAAAGGTTAGGCAGCATGGGCAAGGAGCCAAGCAGATCACTATATGCAAATAGAAACCTTTGGGTCCTCTGGGCTGCAAGTCATGACAAGTCATTGCTATGTCTAAATTTTATTCTGGTCTTAACTGGCCAGGTTAGTGTAAGTAAAGCTGAATTCATGGTCTTGTTTATTCGACAATATGTAGTGGTTAAACGATGCTCTGGAACCAGAATGCCTGGATTCAGATTCTAGCTGTGCCTCTTTTCTGAGCCTGCAAAGTAAAACATACTTTGTAAGGTGGTGAGAAATGTTAAGTGCTTAGGACAGTGCCTGGCACAAAGTACCTGTTAGCTGTCTTTGTTAGTATATACAGCACACATGAAAAGTTTTCCGCCCAACAATATTAGGTACAGGGACTCATCAAAAATTCTGAGCCAGCTTGGGCCTTTGGAGTACAGACTAACAGTTACTGATAGTGTGGATCTTCTGCAATTTTGAAGATCAGGTTTTGGAAAGTTCTGTTCTGCAGCACCTTCCTAAGATAGCTGTCATGTAAACTAATGCAGTTTTCAAGGCTACTTCTATTTGTATGGAGAGTTAGGTGGAGTGAGATAACAATAGTGCAGTCATGAATTAAAAGCCTGCTAGGTGTCACCAACTGCGCAGAGGATGAGCCTGTGGCTGAGGTCTGAGGAGCCTGGTTACAGTCTAGAGAAGGTAGAGAGGTACCATAATTGTAATGTTTTCCAAATCATGGGATAGATGCAGATATATAGAGAAATATTCCAGCTGTTTCTAAGCCTGGAAATTGCATCCTTGAATTCTGGTGGACTCTGGCTAATGAAAAGGTGATAGAACCTTCTCTACCTATAGTAGACAGGCTTCTGTCCTGGGAAATGAGTTCCAAAATGCCCATGGTGCCACATAAACAGATGTTGAAAGATTTTCTTGCCCCATGCCCAGGAGATTCTAATTTATGCTTTTGGCAGGGCGGAGGAATCTGGATGATTCTCCTGCATAGCTAGCTTTGGAAATATTCAGTCTAGAATTGATACCCATACAGCCTCTCACTAAACTAATGCTCTCATCTTGCAGAGTGGAAATGGTGTTAGTATGTTTGGTCACCCACAAACTAGGGTGGCCCAGAGGACACAGGCTCAGGCTTTCCAGAGGGAAATAGTTGTGCATTTGTTGGTGTTCGGCTTGAAAAAGCATAGTGTAGGACAGATCATAGAGAAGTTGGTCTGGATCTGGAATTTGGAGACAGGAAGTATGGCCTTCAACATTACTCAGTCTCCAGAGGAGGATCTGAGCTGGGAAAAGGCTGACAGTCATTGGACCTTCCAGGCAGCGGTTTCCTCAGGCAGAACCTGTATGAATCCTGGCTCGCCTGTGTACTGTCACACTTTGAGTAGGTTACTTCCCTCTGTGCCCTTTCCTCATCTACAGAAAGAGGAAGTAATGGGATCCGCAGGATTAATGCTATACTGCGTGGGAAACATTTAGCACAGCTTTGGGAAGTCAGCTCTCAGACATGACAACTATTGATCTATTACCGAGAATGTCAGAAAAGCAGGGCAGACATTCAGAAACAAAGGAAGCAGTGTTCTTGAAGGCATACCTGCTTTCTCACACTTTGAAACATCATGGTTTCAGATGCTTTTGGCCAAAAAATCTCTGGAGTACTCTCGCTTTCTGAGATTCCTGAATCTTCCAGCAGAGGGCCTTCAGCCAGGGCTGAAGAAGACACTGCTCCTATGGGCACTGCATTCCCAAGGGCGCCTCTATATTAGACCCTGGGGAAAAGGTTGCGGGATTGATTGGTCTTCATTTTGTGGCAGAGGAGGGCTGAAGGCGGGTCCTTTCTCCAGCTGGAGGAAAGAGAAGGCCCCATCATTCTCAGAGCTTGGGAGGACACTGAGGAATGACCCTGGGGAGGCCAGGCTCCAAGCTAAATGCTCTCCATACTTGAACTTTAAGCCTCCCAACAGCCCTAGGGGAAATGGAGAGTATCCTGATGTCACAAATAGAAAAGGGAAGCTCTTTAGAGTGGCCATAAATAGCCTGGCCTAGAGACAAGTGCTGTTCTCAGCCCAGAACTAGGGCACGTTCCCACTTGCTGAGCAACTTCAGGGAGGCTGAGGCAGGCCTTCCTCCTTTCCCTGAGAGGGCATACTGCTGTCCTCAGATGCAGGCAGGAAGAACCAGTGAATGCCTGAGATCTGAACCTTAATACGATGCAGGCAGTTCTGGGCAAGGGCACAGAGGCTGGCAGCCTTGATGTTCCAGTAAAGATGGCTGCCAGGGTGGCTTCGATTGAGGAAAATAAAAAACTATGTGAACAGTGCCCTCAACGTTGTTCAGATAACAAGTATTTGAGCATCTCCTGAGAGTAAGAACCTGGAGGTGCAGAGGTAATTCCAATTCCATTCTAGAAACTTGCTATAAGAGGGATATGAGGTAAATATGAGGGACAATGTCCTAAAAGGAGAAAATAACCATCTCCAAGGGTTAAATGATTGCAAATAGCTTTGGGAAACTGTGACATCAGAGCTGAGTATTGCAGGATGCTTTTACTGGAGTAAAAGGGGTGAAGGAAGGAAAAAACAAGGTTTTCAAGCCACAGGCGCAGAATGAGCAAAAGCAAAGAGGAAGCAGCTTTGGGTCACTTGTAAAAAACAGTGCCATCAACCTCACTGGGCTGCTGCAAGGATTCTGTGGACCGATATGGTAGCTGCTATTATCATAGCATGTCTACTTTGGGAGGCAGTAAAAGATGGGCTAAGAACCTAGATGGAACTCAGAGAACACTAGAAAGCCAAGCTACAAAGTTTGAACTTGAATTTGGTTTGCAACGGAGAAAAAGGAGATGCAATACCTGATTGTGTATTAAGATTCATTCTGGCTAATGTTTAGGGTGGAACGGATCAAGGTGGAACTGGAAGTAGGTAAAACAAGGAATCAAAGAGAGAAAGAAGGAACAGATGTGAGGGACTTTGTGACACTACAGTCCTCTAGGCATGACCACTGATTGACAGTGAGGTGAAGCTGGGGTGGTTCAAAGAAGATGAGAATATGATGACCGCCAAGATGGGGTGGTGGAGAGAAACGTGGTCCCATTAGCAAATACAAAAAACCAATGTGTAGCCTTGAGCATGGTACTTTAATTCACTAGCTGGTAGGAAATTGAACTGGAATATGATACTTTTCTGTTTGACCTCTTCCCCACTCTAAATAATACTTGTGTTTGTCTCATAAGAGCATCCCTGCGTATTGCTGACTTTAAGGTGTAAATAAGGCAGCATTCTCATGCTCCCAGATGAGAGTCTGGAAGGTTTTTAGCTCCACAGGACCTGTGTGAAAAACCAGGTTCTGGTTAGGATGGGCATACATACCTATGATACGTTGGGGTCTTGGCAGGCAGAATAACGGTCCTCAAATGATGTTCACATCCTAATCCCTAGAAACTGAATATATTACCTTAGATGACAAAGGAGACTTTGTGGATGTGATTAAGTTAATGATCTTGAGATAGGAGGTTATCCTGGATTATTCAGATCAGCCCAATGTGATCTACCACAAGGGTCCTTATAAGAGGGAAGCAAAAGGGTTAGGATCAGAGAAGGTGATTCAATAACAGAAACAGATCAGAGAGTCAAAAAGAGTTTTGAAGATACTACTCAGCTGGCTTTGAAGGAGCTAGAGAAAGGAGCCATGAGTCAAAGGATGTAGGCAGATTCTAGAAGCTGGAAAAAGCTAAGAAACACCTTGCTTTTAGTTCAACAAGCCCCAGTTTGGACTCCTGATTACTATAAGATAATAAATTTGTGTTGATTTACACCACTAAGTTGGTGGTAATTTGTTAGCACCACTATGAAACTAATACTATTTCTAATTGAAGGACTTCTGGTACATGTGCATGTTTTTCGGGGTTCTTGGCAACCATTTGGAAGGAATAGGCTATGAAAAGCTGGATTTCCGCATTCAGCCTTGGGACAGTGTTTCACAGCTATGGAAACTGAGGTTTAAATATTGATGAAATGCTACAAGAAACTTTAAAACAAACCGTATTTTGACCCCAAATTATACATCTGATAATTTCATTACAGACTATTCTACAAACCCCAATGTGACAAGGAATTAAATTTACCACCATTCCCTGCTTTAGAGAATTGTCCTCCGATAATTCCAGTTGGATTAAACCCTTTCTCACCTGTAATGGATAGAGAGCAGCAATGTACCTACATGAGTTTATTCCTCTAATTCTTTCAAATGTCTTTGGGAAATAAATGGTAATTGAATGTCTGGAGTGCTCAGTGTTTCAGTCCACCTTTTTCTTCAGCTCTAAGTAACTGCTTTACATGCCAGAATAGGTTACCATAGCAATGATTACTGAGCAATAGGTGAATTGAATTGCACTGTATAAGAAGCCTAGAAGAAAATAATAATAACCTGAGAAAGTCCAATCACTCTGTAGAGCCACAGGGCTGTTAAAACAGGGATAGCTGAATTAATTCCCTTCATGATGAGAAAGTGTTGCTGCCAGCTCATACATAATACAGTACAGGAAGCTACAGATCACCCCAAGTCCCCCCTACCTCCTCATCTCCAAGTCATCCATCCAAGAAGCTCAAATGACAAAACACAGGTAAACTGTGGGAAAATATCTGGAATTCATATAAAAGGGCCTTTTTACAAAGCTCTCCTACAGGAATTCTAGGAAGATGGTGGCAGTGATGATATAATAATTTTTGGATTTTTATGAATCCCCACCTAAAAGAGAAACTAGAGAGCAAAACTTAAAAGCAATAGACAATAATTATACAAAAAATAGGTGACAAAATAGCTCCTTGAATCCCAAAATACAAGTGGGTAGGACAAAGCACCAAACAGATATGAGACCTGCTTGCTATATATTGGCAAAGTGCAGGAGGAAATAACAGGAAACAACGCAGCAGCTGATGGACCTAAGAACAGAACAACCCCCAAAATAACCAAGAGAGGGCCAATTTGAGAATAGCAGCTGAAATCGGAAGTTTTTCCCGTTCTGTAGTGAGAGGACAAGGGGCCTGAAAGGCTGGAGGAGTCTGAAAGGCTGGAGGAGTATAGTCCCTTTGAACTCTTTCTGGTTTCTTTATTGAGATATGTGTTATTATATAATCCACATATCATACAATTCACTCCTATAGAGTGTCGTTCACATATTCACAGTGCAACCATCACCACAATCAATTTTAGAACATTTCCACTGCCTCAAAGAAACCCTGTACCTATTAGCAGTCACTCCCCATTTTTCCTGCCCCAGCCACTGGCAACCATTATTTTCTGTCTTTATAGATTTGCCTATTCCTAGACCCTTCAAATAAATGGAATCATACAATATAAAGCCTTTTGTGTCTGCCTTCTTTTGCTGAGCATGTTTTCAAGTTTCGTCCATGTTGTAACATGAATCATTATTTCATTCTCTTTTATGGCCAAATAACAGTCTATTGTATGTATATACCACATTTTATTTATTCGTTTGTCCATTAATGGACATTTGGATTATTGCCATATTTTGATCATTATAAACAATGCTGCTATAATCATTTGCGTACAAATTTTTGTGAACATAAATTTTCATTTCTCTTGGGAATATATCTAGGAGTAGAACTACGGGGCCAAAGAGTAACTCTACGTTTAACTTTTGTGTGGACTTGCCAGACTATTTTCCAAAGTGGCTACACCATTTACATTCCCACCAGCAGTGTACGAAGGTTCTAATTTCTCCACATCCTCAACACTTATTATTGTCTGACTTTTCGATTTTAACCATCCTAGTAGGTGTGACAGTGATATCTCATTATGGTTTTGTTTTGCATTTCTCTGATGATTAATGATGTTGAGTATCTTTTCATGTCTTAACTGGAGATAGATAGATAGATAGATAGATAGATAGATAGATAGATAGATAGATAGATAGATAGATAGATGATAGATAGATGATAGATATGCACACACACATTTATATATATTTACATATAGGAATTGGATCACCTGATTATGGAAGCAGAGAAGTCCCATGATATGCCATCTGCAAACTGGAGAACCAAAAAAGCCAGTGGTATAATTCAATCCAATTCCAAAGGCAGGTGAACCAGAAGCATCAATGTCCAAGGACAGAAGAAGAAGGATGTCTCAGTTCAAACAGAGAGCATCTACAGCCATGCTACCCTGAACAAGCTCGATCTGATGGGAGACCACCTAGGAAGACCAGGTGCTGTAGGCATAAAAAATAAAAAAAATAAAGGATTGTAAGCTGACAAGGTCCTTGCAATCTGTGAGGTCAACCAGGGGTTGCCTCGCCTAAAAAAAAAAACAAAAACAGAGGGCAAATTATTATTCTACCTTTTTTGTTCTATTTAAGCCCTCATTGGATTAGGTGAGGCACACCCACACTGGGGAAGGCCATCTGCTTTATTCATTTTATTAATTCAGATGCTAATCTCTTCTGTAAAAATCCTCAGAGATACACCAGAAATAATGTTTTACCAGCTATCAGGTATCCCTAGCCTAATCAAGTTGACACATGAAATTAACCTTTACAGCTACCAACACCAAGACATACTGTAAAGAAACTACCAGACTGTAAAGAAAATGAAAATATCCTTTAGCCATCTAGGCAAAAAGAGGAAGTGATTTCATAAGATAAGAAAATTAGAGAGGTGTTCCATAGAGTATTGGTTAGCAGGTATGCTTTACACGCAGAAGGTCCTGGGTTCGAGCCCCAGTGGAGCCACGGCCCATTCGCCGGCCCCCCTCATGGGTGCATGCCACAAAAGCGTGGGAGGAGATGCTCTGCCTTCAGAGATCCAGTTCTTAAGAGGAGACAGCAACATCCCTAGGTCAGGGGTGGAAGTAGGGTGGATGGGGGTGCGAATTAAAAAAGAAAAAGAAAAAAATTAGAGTACTATCAGATTTCGGTAGCGAGACATTATGTCAGAATAAAATAGAGTAACATATTTAAGATCCAGTTGTCCCTTCTTATCTACAGTTTCATTTTCCACAGTTTCAGTTCCCTGTGGTCCACTGTAGTCTGACAATATTAAAGGGAAAATTCCAAAAATAAAAAATTCATACGTTTTAAATTGCACCACCTTCTGAGTATTGTGATTAAATCGCATGCCATTCCTCTCTGTCCTGCCTGGGATGAGAATCATCCCTCTGACCAGTATACATACTACTGTATAAGCTCCCAGCCCCTTCGTCATTACCAGCACTCTTGGTTATCAGATCACATGTCAGAGAGAGACCACAGTCACATAACTTTTATTACAGTGTGTTATCATAATTGTTCTATTTCATTATTAGTTATTGTTGTTAATCTCTTACTGTGCCTAATTTATAAATTAAACTTTATCATAGGTATGTACGTATAGAAAAAAAACAGTATATATAAAGTTGCGTACTATTCATGGTTTCAGGTATCCACTGGGGGTCTTGGAATGTATTACCTAGTGACATTGTGGCCATCAAAAAGTCATAAAACAATGTATTACTCACATGTTTCTGGTGATCTTGGTGTAAAGAAACCTACTGCACTGCCAGTCATGCAAATATATAGCACAAACAATTATATACAGTACATAATACTTGATACTGTTAATAAATGGCTCACTTCTTTATGTATTTACTAAACTATATTTCATTGTTATTTTAGACTGTGCTTTTTCTACTTATTTTTTTAAGTTTGCTGTAAAATATTGTGCCATGTTATGCCAGCAGCAGCCTCACACATCTCATCTATTCTGCATATCTTGACTGCATCATTTTCTCTTGTGCTTGATTTAATCTCATGAAATTATAGCCATTCTAGTGGGTGTAAAGTGATACCTTATGAGTTTGATATGCATTTCCCTTGTAATTAATGTCATTTATCAACTTTTCATGTGCTTGTTAGCCATTTATATATCTTCCTTAAAAAAAACTTTATTCAAATTGCTTGTCCTTTTCAATAGTGTGTTATCTTGCTTTGTTGTTTTGAGTTGAAAGAGTCCTTTATCCTGGATACTAGACCTATTTCAAATATATGACTTGCAAGCATTTTCTCCCATTCTGTGGGTTGTCTTTTCACTCTCTTACTAGTGTTCTTCGATGAACAAAAACTTTTAATTTTGATCAAGTTTAATTTATCCATTTTTCCTTTTATTTGTACTTTCAGTGTCATATTTAAGAAACCATTGCCAAAACCAAGGTCATGAAGATTTTCCTTTATCTTTTCTTCTAAGAAGTTTATAGTGTCAGCTCCTGCATTTTGGTCTTTGACCTATTTTAGTTAATTTTTGCAAATGATGTAAATTAAGAGTCTAATACCATTCTTTTACTTGCAGATATCCAGTTGTCCTAGCACCATTTGTTGAAGAGGAAGTTTTTTCCCCATTGAATAGTCTTGGTGTTACTGTAAAAAATCAATTGGCTATAGGTATATGGGTTTACTTCTGGACTCTCTATTCCAGTGGTCTATTGTGTCTATACTTATGTCAGTGCCATACTAATTTGATAACTATGACTTTGTAGTAATTTTTGAACTTGGAAATTATTGGTCCTCCAACTTTACTCTTTTATTTCAAAATTGTTTTGGCTATTTAGGGTCTCTTTAGACTCTGTATGAATTTTAGTATCAAGTTTTCCATTTCTGCCAAAAAAGGCTATTGTGATTTTGATAGATACTGTCTTAAATCTGTAGATCGTGTGCGGGAGTATTCTATCTTAACAATATTGTCTTCCGATGCATGAACACAGGATGTCTTTCCATTTACTTAGGTCTTTTAATATTTCTTTCATCAATGTTTTGTAGTTTTCATCTATAGGTCTCATACCTCTTTGGTTAACTTTATTCCTAAGTATCTTATTCTTTTTGATGCTATTATAAATGATATTGTTTTTTAATTTCCTTTTTTAGATTATTTATTGCTTGTGTATAGAGGTATAACTCGTTTTGCATGTTAATCAGTAAGCTGCAAATTTGATGAATTTGTTTATTAGCACTAATAGTTTTTTTGTGGATTCTTCAGGGTTTTTCACATATAACATCATGTCATCTATGATATGACTTACTTCTACCTTTCTAGTTTTGATGCCTTTTATTTCTTCCTCTTGCCTAATTGATGTGGCTATACCTATGCTGAACAGAAGTGGTGAAAATGGGCATCTTTGTCTTGTTCCTGATCTTAGGGGAAAACGTTTCAGACTTTATCCATTGGACATGATGTTAGCTATGGGTTTTTCATAGATGTCCTTTGTCATGTTAAGGAAGTTCCCTTCTAATCCTATTTTATTGAGTGTTTTATCTTGAAAGGGTGTTAGATTTTTCAAATCCTTTTCTTACAGGCAGGCATATTTTTTTTAAGATTTAGAAACAACACCCAGAGTTCCTCTTGTACTTTCTTTCTATCTCAGGTTTAAAACATGCAAGAAAGAAAAGAAAAATTTATATTCTATTGTAATTTATTACTATTAGCCCTTCCTAAAATTATTAACAGAAATAATGGCTAGTATTTGACTGGGGAAGTTGTTAAAGAAAGACAGTCTAAGAATTTCCAGAATTTATCATGGAATCAGTCATGGCAGGGTAAGGAGTGGATCTGGTATAGTAACTTTCATAGCCCTATATTATTTCACCTTCAATAAAGAACACTAGGATTCTGAGAGTTTATACCTTGCCGACAGAATATAAATGTTACTCAAAAAAGACAAAGATGAGTTCAACTGTCAAACTGTTGAGGAAGCAGAAAAATCTCTACTGGACCATATAGGAATAATACAAGACTTGAAGAAAGAAAAACAGAGAAAGCAAGAAAATTTTCCATGACAAGATCATCTGAGAATGGAAAAGCAATTTTGAATGAAGAGCTTCATAACACAAAATGTGATCTCCTTCAAAGCAGCTTAAATCTAGTTATCTTTTTATTATTTTTTACTTTGTTCTTTTGTGTGTGATTTAAATTTTATTAATTTCCCAAGTGATTTACAAAAACACTATAAGACCATAAACAAAAGAAATAAGCTAGTTTATTAAAATTTTATCAAAAGAGGGGAAGAGAAATATGCAAAACAATGTTTGCAATTAAGAATTAAATATGAACCACAATGAGATACCACTTCACACCTATTTGGATGTCTGTAGTTTTAAAAATGGAAAATAACCAGTGTTTGTGAAAATGTGGAGAAATTGTAACTCTCATACACAGCTTGTGGGATGTAAAATGGTGTAGCTGCTTTGGGAAACTGTTTGGCGACTCTGTAATAAGTTAAACATAGAACTAGCAATTCCACTCTGAGATATACACTCAAAGGAATTGAAAACAAGGATTCAGACAGTTACTTGCATACCTATGTTCATTGAAGCATTTTTCACAACAGCCAAAAGGTGAAAACAACCAAAGTGTCTATCAACAGATAAATGGTTAAACAAAATGTGGTTTATACATTTCAATTGAATATTATTCAGCCATGAAAAAAAAATGAGATTTTGATACATGCTACAACATTGTTCCCTCCTGAGTACAAGCACCCTTCACCCTCCATTTGTATCAGTGATATTGTCACCTAACTGGTGTCCTTCCTCCAATTTAGTCCCAATGCTAACCCATCATATAAACTGCTGGTAAATAATACTCCTAAACACACAAATCCAGGAGATGGTGGCACATCCTCTGGTTCCCTCTCTCAAGCTCATATCACAATGTGCCAGGGCCCCAGGAGGGGGAAGTATAACTACAATGGAATAGTCAAAAGTTCATAAAATAGCTATGCACATAGTGAAACTTGGGTCACTGTTCTACTTTATAACAAAGTAAAAAAATGGATTTTGTTAAAATAAGTAAAATCAATAGTGATTTTCAACTACTAGCCTCAAGTATCATTATGAAATCTCTGCCCGACTGGCCCCAATAATAAATCAATGTCACCGATACCTACATATGTTAATATGTTTCATCACGTCCCTCTTTGCTCCATTATGCCTAATTGTCCCTCCCTGCTTGTTGATATTGGATGTCTCGGGCTTGATTATCAAAGTTCTTCCAAATCTATTATCTAACCACCATCTGGCTTATCCAAACCATATATCTAGCTCCCTCCCATCCTCCAACAGTGTCTGCTTTGCCCAAATAAAACTGCTGTTTTAAAAATTAGAGATGTTCATTCTCAAATCATTTGAACAATTCCCTCTACCTAAAGCATCCCGTGTTGTTTCTCTTTCTTTTCAAATCCTACCCATCGACAAGTCCCAGCTCTTACTCAGCCTCCTCCAGGAAGCCTCCCTTCACTACTCTTGCCCCGTTGATATTTTCCTGTGACTGTGTTGTTTGAATGGTACTTATGACTCTTCATTAGTCATCATCTTGTATTGCTGTCTACCTACTTAATGTGTTATTTCTTTTGTCCATCCATTGCATCTTCTGCATCTCACCTCCTCATGGCTGTTGCAGGTGGGGTTCCCTAAGACACAGATGCTGAGATGGAGACTAGTGTGCAGGAAGTTTATTGGGGTATGACTTAGGGGGAAGCATCACCTTTTAGGGTGAAGAGGAGAGTTTTAGGCTAAGAAATTGAGCTGTGACGCAGTCTCAATAAAAATGGCAGCTAAGCCCCCCGAGGGGTTCTGAAGCTGAGATGACCCATCTGAGTCTCGAGTTCGGAAAAGGGGGCTGAGACTATACTCTGTTGTTCATGACTGAGGGCTGCTCCTAGAAGGGACTGTGGCCTTGAACAAGAGACTCCCTTCAGTGGAGACCATTCCAGAAGAAGGTGGGGGTAGAAGACTATCTGTAGCTGCCTCCTCAGCAGCCAGAGGACAAGTCCTTCAGTCTTAAAGGGGGATCTTGGTGTCAACTCCAACAGCTTAAAAAGGAAGTGAGGAAAGAAAAGAGGAGAATGGAAAAGAGAAAAGAAGGGAAAGGAGTCTATCATGTCTGCTTGTCAGGTCCCACTTGGAATGGAATGTGAGAAGGTGGTCACTCCTTTATTAGAGAGGCCAGCTGCAAGGAGGCAAGAGGACCACTGTGCAGAGCAGCGAAGTAGCTGTCTAAAGGGTGCTCTGCTGGCCAAAGACTGAGCTGAAATTTTCACCCAAGCCCGTCAAGCTCCACAGTTGCCCTTTGTTCTCTCAGTTAGCAAACCAAGCTGGGGTCACATCATTGTTCAGGAAGTATCTGGAGATGTTGAAGGAAAAGACGATGCAAAACAAAGAAAGAGAACCTTGCAGATTCTCTCTGCTTCCTCAGTAACCCTCATAGACTAAATGAAAAATTTCATGGAAGGAAAATATTCCCATACCCAAACTGTATTTTTAATGGTAAGAGTTAAGTTTGCCTAAAGTGAGAGTATCCAGAGACCAGATTTCCTGTAAAGCCCAGAAAACAGCTCAGACTTTAAGAGAGAAAAGAGTGCACCTGGAACGTGCTGAAATCAGAAATTATAAACATCAAAGAAAGTCCATGGAGGAGGACTTTTTGACTCTCTTATCCCCCACAGGGAAACAAATTCCAGAGACTACAAAGATCAAAATGTTGGAGGTAGCAGGAGTGAGCAGGGGGCAGAGATGAGCCCAGCTTGGCCCTTGAAAGTATTATTTCTGGCTTCCAACTTCTGACATTCATTTAGCTGCCAGTTATGACACTGGGCAAATAGAACCACCGAGGCTTCTCCTTCAGCTCAAGAATCTGAGCTCATCTTAGACCATCCCTCCAGGAACAAAAGTCTAGGCTTCCAGAAATCATACCTTCTGCTCCCAAGGATCTTGGGCAAAATCCAGGAGTGTGAGGCAGGACAATGAGTGAGGAATTTTTCTTAGACTCTACACTTAAAACCATGCCTTTTTCAAAATATTTCATGCTTTTCTCTAAAACATTACATCTAATGTTCACCAACAAGCAAAAAAATTGGTAGCATATTGTTTTATGGCTCTCTATATTCATCCTATAAATCTATATATTAAACTGACCAAATTTCATCTGGCCTTGATCTGTTTTTCTAATATATCTTTTCTCAGTGAGGCATTTCCTAATTGACCTTTCGAAATTAGGAGCCTTCATTTTGGATTTTTTAGCACTTTTCTCTTTCACTTCTCTGGAGATGGAAATTGTAATTATTTTGACATTCTAGGGCTGATGGTTCAGTTACAGGGTCTGGGGCTAAAAATCACTGGATCTCTGTAGCTCACAGCGGGGTGCAGGATGTCAATCAGCTTGCAGGGAAATGTGGGTAACTCCAGACCTCGTAACAGCCCTCCTTCCCAATTTTGCCTTCCTGTGAAAGACTTACAATGCAGAAAATGTCTACTGAGATGCACTTCCATGCGCCCTCTCTTCCCCACTTTATTCTGCTTCTATCTCCCCTCTCATGGGGGACTGGGCAAGTGGCGAGATGAGCCAGAGGGAAATAAGACCAGAGTAGAAACAGACCAATGAGTCTGGAGAACACTGAACTGAAAAGAGTCCTCAGCCACCCAACGTGGATCCACCCCGTGGGGAGACCTGTTTGTGTAAGGTCCTGGCAGTGATTGGATGGTCTTCATTATCATCATTGTCTTGGAGATCTTTCAGCTCTAGATCAAGTGTCATTGCTAGAGGTCTTTGCTATTACTGAGAAGAGGTTTTTAAGGGTTGAGGTTTGAATGCATGGAGAAAAAACAAACAAACTACTTTTGGTCATGTAAAAGAAAGCAGCTGGGGGTTAGGGGATGGGAAGGAGCCCATCTGCTAATTAAAACTCTAAGAGTAGTAGGAGGGACAATTACTCTAAGGCACTCTCTCTCCCCACATTTCTGCAAACAAATTAGCTTCAACACCCACACAGTGGAAAACAAATGCCAATTATGCCTAGATGTTTCCTTGAACATGTTTTTTCTTCCCCTTACCATCTGATCATTAACATTACTTTGGTAGTGTATTGAAGAAATTATTTCCATCCACTTTCATTCTAAAGCAAAGCCATTCAGTGGGAGAAATTATTTCCATCCACTTTCATTCTAAAGCAAAGCCATAACAGATGGGGAGGCTGGAACCAACAGGAAACCCAGATCAATTTCCTCATGTGACTCATGGACATGGACTATAGGCTAGTGGTTACTAGTGGAGTGGGGGAGGAGAGAGGTAAAGGGGGTCAAATATAGGGTTTAGGGGGAGGACGAAGTGGGTATAGGGGATCAAATATATGGTAGCTGAAAAAACTGGACTTTGGGTGGTAAACACACAATACAATATACAGATGTCAAATGATAATGTATACCTGAAAATTATATAATTGTATTAACCAATGTTACCCCAATAAACTTAATTAAAAATTAAAAAAAAATTTCCTCATGTATGTAGGGTAGGACAGACCACCATCTTCAACCCCAGCTAGAACTCAATCTCTGGATAGCTGAGGACCAGTAATAATAGTTTATAGCATAGGAGAGAAATATGTTTTTAATTGTTAAATTTCAATGTGAAACAATTGAAGAAAAGTCGTTAAAATAGTTTTATAAAGGTGGGTGACACTTGGCATATATAAATTTTTAAAGATATATATCTAGATTTATCTCCAACTACAGATATGATGGAGTACTGGCAAAGACTAGTCCATGTGCTTTCTGAAGCCTTGATAAAGATAAACAGTGAGCTTGAGGAGGTGGGATGGCTATTTTAAAGTTACAGGCAACTTTTTGGTTTCTCTGGAGGTGGAGGCCTGAATTTCCAATTTGCTGGCAAGCAGTTCTTTTGAGTGTTTTGGTTATGACAAGTTAAAGCAGAAATCCTTTCTGGACCAGAGAGATTCAGAGACTACTAGGAGGGAAACTTGTCCCCAGGGCCCCATAAAAAAGTGTTTTTACTATGTGTGGAATGATTCTCTGCTGATTGTGTTCCTATAGGGGAAAAAATTCCTCTAAATGTGGATTTAGGTTATACTGTCCTTAAATTTTTTTTCAGTTGTTCTTTAGGAGTGTGTCTGTGTGTATCTTTTTGCTCACACAAGCATTCTTGTTCAAGAATTTAAGCATCTACGGTTAGGAGCAAAGTGTAACTGGGACAGCAGGAGAAAGGAAGCTATGGTGTCTCTTCATTTCATACTTTTTCTCAAACTTCACACCAGGCATCATTGCAGATTGAATAGCTCTGACTTCAAGAAATGTACGTACCACTTTGGGAGGTGTTGTTTAAGTGAGGAGAGGGACTAACATAAGACCTTAGGAGCAACATTTGTTTTTGAGGGGAGTAGATATTCTGAGGGCTAACCCTCCCAAAAATGGCTAGGATGTGAGAAGTGAGGAATTGAGGCTAGAAATCCTGTGAGGTGAGAAATCCTCAAGGGCCCTCACGTGGAGGAAGGTGATTAACCTTGCAGTATGGAATAGCCATATCCAGCACCCGCTGGTTTTCTCTGTGTGATTCCTTTAAAGAATATTGGTTATTCCTTGGGGAACAAGGGCAGGGGACCGTGCCCATACTGAGGAACTTTCTCTGGGTAATCCCAGGAAGGGAAGCTAGTAGGACTAAGACTTCCTGCAGTCAAGATGAGAGGGAAGATGCCAGCTAGAGAGAGACATCGATGTCAGCGGCTCTCAGCTGCAGTGATTTTGTCCACCAGGGGACATTTGGCAATGTCTGGAGACATTTTTGATTGTTACAGCTGGAGAGTTCTACTGGCATCTTGTGGGTAGAGGTCAAAGATGCCACTAAACATCCTATGATGCACAGGACAGCCCCCATAACAAAGAATTATCTAGCCCCAAATGTCAGTAGTGCTTAAGAAACTGACCTAGATGGAATTAGTAAATGCATTTAGATGTTCATATGCAAATATAATAAAAGCTGAATCTCTAAAATCTTAATCATGTTGATTTTAAAAGAAAAGATTGTCTGGCAAAAGACAACACAAGACGTATTTATCGAGTGCTTGTCAGGTTTTGTTCTAGGTTCTGGCGTCCTAGCAATCAATAGGACACATCTCATCTTCATGGAATTTATGTCCTGGTTGGGAGAGTAGACCTTTAAGAATCATGTATTTTTTAGATCATAATTATAATAATAGCTCTTGTGAATTAACTCACTTAATCCTCCCAGCAACCTATGAGATATGTGCTACTATAATCCTCATTTTATAAGACACTGAGGCACATAGAGGTATGCAGCTTGACCAAGGTCCCAGGGATGGCAGTTAGATCCAGTCTGACTTCTTTATAGCATTTAAAATTGCTCTTATCGTCCAACAGGCTTTAGAGCTTACCTAGCTATGTGATTTTGGTAGCATAATTTCATTTCTCTTGCTTCTTCCTTCATGTGTAGAATGGGAGTAATAAAAGTATCTCATAAGGTTGTTGTGAAATGAAATGTATTAATTTATATAAAGTGCTTAGAACAGTGCTTGGCATACAGTGAGGGTTAATAAATTATGTAAGAGACATGGAAATAGATAGATGGCTGAGAACCTACCTACTTTAAACAGGTGATTCTCAAAGTGTGGTGGCTGAACCAGCAGCATCAGCATCACCTGAGAGCTTGTTAGAAATGCAGACTATTGGCCCCCAGCTCAGACCTAATTTTGGGAACAGAGCCCAGAAATCTGTGTTTTTACAAGCTCTCCAGGTGACTAATGTATGTTGAAGTTTGAGAACTAATGAATTGGACCATTCTGAAGCAGTGAGGTTTGAGCTGTGACACAAGAGTTCTTCTCGACCCTGTCCTAACTTCCTTCCTGACTATAAAAAAATTTTTTTTCCAGTTTTTTTGAAACTTTATTTCTTTGTCTTTCTTCTTCATCGTCTTTGTCGTCTTCGTCTTCATCTTCCTCCTCCTCCTCCTCCTCCTCCTCCTTCTTCTTCTTCCTTTCTTTCTTTCTTTCTTCTTCTTTTTTTGCTGCCTTTTGACTCCTACTTGGCTTAATACTCAGCAGATCTCTTCTCCTCACTTCTGTGATCAGTATTTAAATCCTAAAACACTCAGCTGTTCTCCATCCTCAGTGAGCTGGGTCTTGGTTCTCTTCATAGCTTTCTCTATTCATTCATTGATTCATTCATTCACTCATTCAGACAGGCAGCTGTATTGAGCCATGGCAGGCACTGTGTAGATGCAAGGAGGAGTTGCAGAGGAGAAGCCCAGCCATACCCTCAGGGACACTGCCATCTAAAGAAGAGACAGAAATGTGCCCCTGTCTCAGGACAGGCATCAGGAGCCAGCCCACGCAAGGGTACCAGGTGAGTCTGGGGTGGTGCAGAGGTGGAGATCAGGACCAGTTTCTCAAAGGAGGTAACACTTGGTTTGAGACTTGCTGAACCAATAGAAAAAAAGCCTGATAAAATTATTTGAAAAATCATCTGTAAGTATACAAGGGAAATTATATCAAAGAATGAATGCTTCTTAATAACAACGAGAAAAAGATAATCATGGGAGATACATGGAGTCCTAAGAGAAATAGAAGAATCAGCTTACTAAAGATGATAAAACGTTCTACCTATGTTTTCTTTAAAAAGCTTAAAGGGGACAAACCAGAAGTGAACGAACTACCAGTCAACGTTGGGCACTTCCTGACCGTTCTCTGCTGGTGTCTTTGTTTTGCTGCTGTTCTTCTTCTTTTGCCTCCAAGCCTTTGCTCACTCTCCTCCTCCTGCCGAGTATGCCCTGCCACCTCTTGCCCCACCTCTGCTGGTGAAAATGTTCCCCACCTTTTAATGTCTGGTTCAAAAACTACCTCCCTCAAGAGGCCTTCTCTGTTCCTCCTCACTGGAGGTGATTTCTCTCCCCCAGAAAGACCAGAAAACTTTGTTTATACTTCTAATCAGCTCTTGGCACGTGTGCTGCATTCTGGTTATCAGACAGATTTTGTTCTCTGGCGGAGGCAAGGTCCTCAGGACAACATCTTGCCTGCCGTTGTACCATCATGTCCTGCCCTTGACAATCAGGGCCAGGCCTCACTGGACAGGATCTCACACAGCATGGAGATGAGAAGGCCAGTCACCACCTCCCGTTACATCACACAGAGTGACTCCAGAAGAATTCCAAAATTTTAAATCTATTCATAAACTTTAATAACAGAAATTAAGGGTGGGAAAGCAATTTATAATTACTGAGTAAATTGAGGACATTGATGGAGACAAGATCGATGTGTTCTACTGTATCAAAGAAAAATTTATTCAACAAAATGTAACAGAATAAAATGCAAAGAAAAGAATGTCAGAGAAAAATTATGTGGACAAACATATTGATGCAAATATATTAAAATTGGTCGATATTTATAACATCAGTACCTAGATTCTTGTATGAAGTAGTTAAAAGGGGATGAAAAGCTTCTACACAAGGATATATAGATAATAAGTCATTTTGTGGCAAAATAAAGGCTTTAGCTATTGAAAAATGCAAAGTAAAACAATTAACTGTTAAAGTGTACAGCTGAAACATTGGATTTCGTTAACCAATGTCACCATAAAAATCATAAATAAATAAATAAATAAATAAATAAATAAATAAATAAATAAAAATACATCATTATATATCAATTAAACATTTTTTTCTAATCACAAAAAATTGATTTTGGCAAGGCTGTCAGTTTTGTTTCTCCAAAGCCAGGGCAAGAGAATGGTGACTCCATTAAATTTCTCTGAGGTGCAATTTAGAAATATGTAAAAGAAACAATCACACTGTTTCTACATTTTAACTCAGCTATTAAATTTGGGAGAATATATATCAAGGAATCATCCCCAAAGGGAAAAAGAATTCTACTAATTTTAATGTTAAAAATCAGCAAACCAAATGTCTGTCAGGTGCTGTGCAGGGCCTGGGATTTTACCCTACTTGTAAGCTAACAAGCTACCCTGTTACTGTTTCACAGATGCTGTCGCAGGACATGAGACTCTTGAACGAGAGTGAAGGACTTTATTCCTCTGGGCAAAAGCTGTAGCCAGAGCGCAATGTTCGTCTCAATCCCATGGGGGTGACAGCGAAGGCTGGCGATGGATACCTGCACAGGCAGTGTGCTGTGTTACAGGAAGGGAACACTGAGCTTGGGAGATTCACCAATTCTATAGTAAGTGCAGGCAAGTTTGCTCTTTGCCTAGGGAAGAGGTTACCTCATCCTTTCAGGTCACTCACTACAAACACAACTTTGAGAAATTGCCTGGGTGATTAGCAGTCAGGGCATTATATTCTTGGAGCTCAGGGCCCATGGCTCACTTCTCCCAACAACGCCTAATTTAGTCTTTCAACAAATCCATTCAAATGTATTGAGACACCTTCTATGTGCCTGGCACAGAACTAGATGTATGAATGCAGACAGTAGTGAAAAAAAGAAACCCTGCCTGAGAAGAGCTTACATTTGTGTGCAGAAGGCAGGTAACGGACAGAAATTAAATAAATAACGTGATGTCACTTTTGTGAAGTGTTGTGAAGACAGAGAACAGTGGGATAGAGAATGCCTTTAGATAGAGTGACCGAGTGTGTAGACCCAATGGTCAGGGAAGGCCTGCCTGAGACGGTGACACTGGAGCCAAGACCAGAATGAAGTAAGTGAATGAGCCATGCCTATCTGAGGGAGGAGGGAACAGCACACACTAAAGTCCCAAGAATGGAATGTGCTTGTTCTGTTGAAGAAACGGGGACACCAGGGTGGCTGGAGTGCAGCGAGCGGGAGGAGAGTTTGAATGAGGGTAGAAGACTTGTAATTAGGACAGTATGGTTTTGTAAAGTGAGAAACACACACTTTTTATATAAAACAATTTCTATAAAAGAGTTAAATAAAAACAATCAGACCGAACCCCCAGCCCAGTGTGTGCAGGGCAGCTTGGTGTCATGAATAAATGTGAGACAGGAGGCCCCATGGAGATGAGTCCCAGCTTTCAGTCACGAGGCAAGTCAACACCGCTCATTGTTTCTGATCCGCAAATGGGAACGATGTCTAAAAGAGGTACAGGTAAGATCAAGTGAATAAAATGCATGAAAGTGTTTTCTTGTAACAAATATTTGAGATTGAAACTGTAAAAACATGATCTATATCAAAAATCACACAAGAACTGAATGTAAGGTTTAAACTAGAAGTTCAAAATAGTTAACAGTAGTCATTATTTATTCAACACTTAACTCCACACTATTGGTTTTACCTAACTATAATTTTATAATAATCTTCCGACAGGTATAATTATCCTAATTTTTTAAGTGAGGAAACTGAGGGTTGGAAAGTCTAAGTTGTTCAAAGTTTTTCACCTAATAAACAGTACAACATAAAAAAGTACTTATGAAGAGAATTTATAGCAACATAAAAGGGTTAAGAGAAATATGCGAAATAAAAAATTGATTTTAGGCATGAAAAATATGTATGGTTAGGAGCAAAAACAGGAGAATAAAAGCATGTCATGCATCTGACTAGTGCGATGTGAATGCTTTTACATCTTTGATACTATTCGTTTTTGTTCTATTTGTCCAATCAAATGGGGAGACAATTATTGTGAAATTATTTCAAAGGCTAGTCGCCATTTTCCTTTAAAGGACTATCTTCATCATGTCGATTTGCTCAAAATTGTCCAAATTCCAGCTTTCTTCATGATCAAGTCCAAACCCTGCTGCTCCCTGGCATTTATACCCTGCATGTTCATGTTCCTCTCTTGCTGGCTTTTTGATTCAGCCATTCAAATTCCCAGTAGGTCCAACCTTCCCTTCACCGTGTGTAGGTAGCTAGACCCTGCTTAGCTTGTTCAGGGTGGCATGGCCGTAGACCATGGACGGTGGCTCCACTGGGGCACAAACCCAGGACCTTCTGCATGTAAAGCAGACATGCTAACCGCTACACTATGGAACCACATCCCTGTATGTATTTTTATTTTGATTTCTTTGCATGTTGCTTTTTATGCCCCATAAGTGTGCAACCAAGTCCGTGTGTGTAAGAATTGCCATACACAATGCAGAAAGCAGAAAGTACCTACTGTGTTAATGGAGGAGGAAGTGAGAGCAAAGAAGGACGTTCTTGGAATGTCTATCCAGCAGGGTCCAGATCCTCAAAGATTTCCTCAAGTGCCAGGGATGGGACTGTTCAAGGGAAGAAACTTCCTCCACTTGCTGCAGCCTAGGGGGCCTTTCCAAAAAGAGTATCTCTCTTCGGGAGGACTCAGAGTACATCGCCCACTCAGCTCTCCTGAGCGCACTGCTTAGCCTGAGGCTGTTGTTCCTATAGTAAGAAGCCAGTGGATGACTGCCTGTCTTTTACCCTAACAAGAGGTGGAGCAGTGTGGGCTCTGTGTTCTTTATGTTTCTATTCGACTACCAGAAACAGAAGTAATGCAGCTTTAGGCTGATTTAATTATGATTGAACAATTTTTTAAGTGTAAGAGACTGAAAATGGCGGGCCAGGTGAATTGCACCTTTCTAATTGGTTTCTACTCTTGTCCAAGGGTAAACAAAAAATAACCGGCTTTAACCTGAAGATGATGATCTGGAAGACATATAATATTGTCAGGAATGTTAGCCACGGCAAAAGGGGGTGGGGTGGGAGGTGCAGGCAGAGGTATGATGGGGCAGGGTGAGGGATGGGCGAAGAGGTGGTAAACGACCCCAGGCTTCTGCCGAACTGCTCAGAGACTCTTTCTTTCTGAATAATGCCAGAGAGTGAACGTCGCAAGGCACCAGGTAGCCCTCGCTAGGCATTAGAGCTAAGAGTGAAGCAGCCGGATGGAGCCGCCGTTTAGGAGCTTCCTGTTTTATAAACCCCAACACCTGAATCTCCTTTTTCAGGTTTACAGTAGAATCCAGATTCGAAGAAGGCAGAACCCCTCTGTCCTGGCCCCTCTGTTTCCCATGATCAGCCAGGACTGTCTGAGGGTTCGCGAAGGTGGCGGCTACGGAATTCCTACGCGAATGTGAACCTCCTCTCTCAACTCCTGCAGTTAAGGTGTCCTCCGCATGACGGAGGCGCGGAGACTCGCAGGACAGCGTCAAGGCCGGGCTTCTGTTGGCAGCGTCTCCAAATCACTCGCGCCCACGCCACCTCGCTGCAGCCCAGCTCCAGCTGCAGCCCAGCTCCAGCCGCTGCAGGGGTGGGCCTGGGGGCATCACTCCAAGCCCCCCGCCCCCGTATCTCCCCCTCCCACCGCGCGCGGACTCCAGGCTGAGCCTAGGAATTCCCAGCCGTAGGGCAGCTGGTTCGGGGACGCCGAGAAGTGGGAGGCACTGACGCGCTGAGAGGAGGGGGACTCCTGAGGGTCTCACTCTTATTTTCCTCCATTGGAAAAGAGGTCCACGAGGGCTCCGGGAAGAGGCTCCAAAGTGGGGCTGAGGCACAAGGAGGTACCAGGGTAGGGCGACTTGAACTGCTCGCTGTCCTCTCCAGGCAAGCAGTGAGCCCTCCACGCCCCCGCCCGCCCAGTCCACGCTGAACCCCAGGGCTGTGCGTGCGTCACCCGCGGGGGTTCCGGGATCCCGCGCGCCGTGCGCCATGGAAGCCGCTAACCTCTCGGTGGCCGCCGCTGGCGTCACCCTTACCCTGGGACCTGAGGCCTGCAGCAGCAGCCCAAGCCCTGGCAGAGTCGTCGAGTCGACCCCAGGCGGCGCTGCCCTGCCTGGCCGAGAGCCGCCTCTCTCCGTCTTCATGGTGCTAGTGGTGACGCTGTTGGTGCTGCTGATTGCGGCCACTTTCCTGTGGAACCTGTTGGTTCTGGTCACTATCCTGCGAGTCCGCGCCTTCCATCGTGTGCCGCATAACTTGGTGGCCTCGACGGCCGTGTCGGACGTACTAGTCGCTGCGCTGGTGATGCCGCTGAGCCTAGTGAGCGAGCTGTCGGACGGGCGACGTTGGCGCCTGGGCCGGAGCCTGTGCCACGTGTGGATCTGCTTCGACGTACTGTGCTGCACCGCTAGCATCTGGAACGTGGCGGCCATCGCCCTGGACCGTTACTGGACTATCACGCGCCACCTTCAGTACACGCTGCGCACCCGCCGCCGCGCCTCTGCGCTCATGATCGCGCTCACCTGGGCGCTCTCTGCGCTCATCGCCCTGGCGCCGCTGCTCTTTGGCTGGGGGGAGGCCTACGACGCTGGGCTCCAGCGCTGCCAGGTGAGCCAGGAACCTTCTTACGCCGTCTTCTCCACCTGTGGCGCCTTCTACCTGCCGCTTAGCGTGGTGCTGTTTGTCTACTGGAAGATCTACAAAGCGGCTAAGTTTCGCTTCGGCCGCCGTTGCCGCGGGGCTGTGCTGCCGTTGCCCGCCAACGTGCAGGTGAGGGGCGGGCTGCGGAGTGGGGGTTTGAGAAGGTGGTCGCTGGGAGAGGAGGCGGCTTGGTGAAAGGGAGAGTTGGCGGCGGAAGCTGGCGCACGTGGGGTGCGCGCGGAAAGGTTGGTCACCAGCGCACCTGGAGCGCACGCGAAGGGGGTTATCACTTGCAACCCGCGCGCGCGCGCGCGCGCGAAGGGTCTGCCACTGCATACCTGGAGCGCGCCCGGGAAGGGATTTCAGCACCTTCACACTAGGGATGAAACTGACACCCCGAACCACGATGCTGAAGGTGGCTTGCAGGGGTGGCGTTTCTAGGTAGTGGTGAGGGCATGTCTGATCTGCTGCACTCTGTGGCTTTTCCCCTGGAGCGATTGTGTCAGTGTGAGTCCTGCAGCCGCCCGCATCCCAGTCCCGGCTAGACCAAGCAAGCGGCGCTGCGGTGGGCTGGGAATTCGTCCCTCAGATGAGCAAATTCCTGTGACCATTCACTCCCCTTATTTTCTGGTGCCACTGCATCCTAGTCCATCCTCTACGTTCCAGAGACTATAATCCCCAACTCTGCTGGCCAGCACCCTGCCAAGGTGGGGAAATGAGGATAAAATATAATTCAAGCATCACTTTTCTTTCATCATCCCAACTTCCGGGCACCGCTCTAGTGACATTGGAACGATAGAACCCAGTGTTCAGATCCCAGCTTGAGACTCTGGGGCAGTTGCTTCGTTTCTGTGGGCTTCTTTTCCTCATTTTTAACAAGTTAATTCTTGCTTCATAGGGCCCTTGGTGAGGATTACATGAGCTACATAATGTGAAGCACTTAGCACAGTGCCTGGCACAGAGGGACAGAGCTGGCTAAAGTAAGAAGATCAACAGGGCCTCAGGGGGGCATTATATAATGGGTTAAATATAACCTTGGAAATGAATGAGTTGGAAGAGCCTGCATTTGGCAGAACTTACTTACTTAGGTGCTTGCTTGCTTGCTTGCTTATTTATTTATTTATTTATTTATTTATTTATTTATTTATTTATTTAGAACTTACCTTGATTGTATTTAAAATCTAGGCTTTCTACCTTTTGTCTAGACCCTAATAGATGTCAGCTTTTTCATCCCGGAAGCCCCAAATTTCCCTTTGGGGGAGGGGGTCTCAGGCTCACAGTTATGAATAATAACAGGACTTATTGTCCCTTTCCAAAAACCATATATGGACCAAGGAAGTGGAGCATGAGTGAAGAAAAAATGAGGATAAGTTTCTTGTTAGTTTTAATTTTGGAAAGTTAACTCACGCTACTCAAATATATGTTTTAAAAAGCAGGCTTTCTTCCTTTCATTAAATGGTAGAGGAATTTTGTAGCATAAAATAGAAATGTCAAGACCATGACTGAAAAGTATCGTTAGGGGAGAACTTTATTCAAAATTAATGTTCTTCAAAAGATCTCTTGGAAATGCCTGAGGTTTCTATAGTTTTTTTTTTCTGTCTGATTATTGAGGTAGGATTGATTTTTAATAGCTACATCACTCCAATGTGCACCAAGGCGAATCATTATGAAATGGACATCAGCTTGCCAAACCTGAGTTTAGTGTTCATTTTTGACAGATCTCATTCAGGCAGGTGATACAAAGATGATGTGACTGAGCAGGAGCCTAGCCGATCCACCCACTGGTAGGGAGAAAGAGCTCTGGGAGGCAGGGGCAGTGCTGTGATCTAGCCAGTCACTGTCAGTGGACCTGGGGCAAGCCCCTTCCTTACTTTGGGCTGCAAGTTTTCTTTTCTAACACACAACATTGGTCTAAGTCATGGCTAAAGGTCTTGAATTCTATGCTGCTGAGATAGTAGATGAGTTGGTGTTCGAGAGCATCCTGCTTCTTTAGCTCCAGCAAGCTCTCACTCAAACTCCTGGGTAATGTTGCTGAGTTTATTTCACCCTCACTCAGTGCGGCCCTCTTGTATAGCTCTCCTCCAGGCAGTAACTCATGGATCTGGGACACTTGTCGTCTTTTAGCTATGCTGTTTTGAACATGTGGCTCCTAAGGTTGCTGTAGAGATACAGTAGTTCCTGCTTATCTGCAGTTTTGCTTTTCATGGTTTCAGTTACCTAAGGTCAACTGCAGTCTGAAAATATTACATGGAAAGTTCCAGAAATAAACAATTCATAAGTTTTAAATTATGTGCCGTTCTTAGTGGTGTGATGAAATCTTACGCCACCCCGCTCCACCCTACCTGGGACGTGAATCATCCCTTTGTCCAGCGTATCCACACTGTAGACATCTCGACCCATTAGTGAGTAGTAACCATCTCTGTTAGCAGATCAACTGTCATGATGTCACAGTCCTTGTGTTAAGTCACCCTTATTTTACTGAATAGTGGCCTCCAAGTGTAAGAGTAGTGATGCTGGCAATTCAGAATGCCAAAGAGAAGCTGTAAAGTGCTTCCTTTAAGTGAATCCTCACTTAATGTCATCAATAGATTCTTTGACTCTAAGCAAAATGACATATAAGGAAATCAATTTTACCATAGGCTAATTTATATAAATGAGAGTTAAGTGCCTATAGCATTTCATCAACATTGTAATGAAACGACATTTAACGAACTAATGTTGTTCAAGGACCTGCTCTGTAGGAACAAATGTAATATACACAGTGTTTGGTTTCAAGCATCCAGTGGGGGTCTTGGGATGTATCCCCCTCCAATAAGGGGGGAATACTTATAGCAGCTTTTAACTGCCTTGGCCCTGAAGTGGACACATGTCACTTCCATTCACAGTCCATTGGCGAGCCACTGGCTGTGAAATCTAGGGGAGCACCAACTATCTTTGCCACACAGTCCTCATTTTATAGACGATAAAACTAAGGTGCCATAAAGTTAGTTCATCCAAGACCATATACAGTTGTTGGGTGGAGAAGCTGAAGTTTGTTCCAAATTTAAAGTCATTGCTCTTTTCATTACCTTTTCATTACTCTGTGCTGTCTCCAGGAACTTCAGAGTGCTGTCCTACTGCTCACAGGATCTCACCTTCATAGGAATGAGGAAGGCAGTCATATCCCAGTCATGGTGGGTCATGGGGATCAGGATCTCAAAACTGTGCACGTGAACTCTCCTTTCCAGGAGAGCTGAACACAGCTGAGTACAGAGTCACTGCTTGCTTCTCTCAGGAAACAGGGTTAATTCCTAGCCTGCTATCCTTTCTTTCAACCTCTCAGGCTGAGCATCACCTATTCAATATGTTCTCCCTGCCAAAGCAACCCCAATGGGTTAGGATTGATTCTTACTGCCCTGTGCCCTTCACTGGTTAGAAAGAAAAACAAGCAGTCAATAGATATTATTATTTGGCTTTTAAAATAGAACATCAAAATTTTTTTCTTTTCAATTGTTTGATTGTTGTACACAAGTCAATGTAGGCACAGCAGGTGCAGTGCTTCTCAGGGCCCATGGAAATGGTCTAATTTTAATTTCTTTTAAAACTAAAAGACAAATGAATATAATAGTAATGAGTATGTAATAAAGGATCCCGATTCGATTATATTAGTCTTTATAATAACATGGTCATAAAATATAAATTTTAATACTTTTTAATGGAGGGAGGGGCCCATGGAGGCACAGATGCTTAGGGCTCCTGAATGTTATCACATAGCTCTGGCTAATAGCCTTCACTCAGTCACTCAATCAATACACGTGCTGGGAGACAGTGTGCACAGTGGTTAAGAGCACGGGATTTGGAACCAAGGAGACCTGGAGTTTGATTCCTTTTGTGCCACTTACTAGCACTTTAGCCAAGTGATTTAATCTAAATCTGCATTTCCCTGTAGGTAAAGTGGAAATATGGCCATCTACCTCATAATATTCCTGTGAAGAATAAATGAGATAACAGTGTACATGGAGGATCTAAAATGGTAAACTATAAATGATAGCTGCTATATTATTTTCATTATTTTTTAAATTCCTCTTACAAATTATAAATTATATTATTGTATTTCTCTTACTGCTATTACTATCTAAGTGGATTAATTATTTATTGTGTGTGTAATAAATTAGCCAAAGTTTAGTTGGCTTAAAGCAACAAGCCTGTATTGACTCTCAGTTCTGTGGGCCGGACATTGAGAATGGTGTACGTAGCTGGGGGTTCTGGCCCAAGGCCTCCAGTGGCTGCAGCCAAGATGTTGGATGGGGCAGCAGTCATTCCGAGACTTGACTGGGCCTGGAGACTCTGCTTCCAAGATGGCTCATTCTCATATGGCTGTTGGCAGGAGGCCTCCATAGGACTGCTTGAGTGTCGTCACATGGCAGCTGGCTTCCCCTAGTCCAAGAGTGAAGTGAGGAGAACGTGCAGTGCCCCTTATGACCTCGTCCCAGAGGTTACATAAGATCACTTCCCTTATAGTTTATTTATTAGAAGTGTGTCACTACCTCCAGCCCACACTCCAGCTTTGGGACAAGTGTCAGTGAACTAATGGACAGATTTTAACATCACAATAAGATATTTAGATGGTGTGCAAAATTACTTGATTGACTTTTACTGATCTATGTAGCAGGCAATGTGGTCGCCTCAGGTTTTCAAAGAATGAGCAAGCAAAGTTTCTGCTCTCCAGGGATTAATTTTAGTAGATCACAATTATAGAATAATAAATGCAATAAAGTCTCATAAGTGCTCTGCTGGAAGTCTGTCCAGAGTACAGTGGTGTCGAAAGACTGAATAGTGAATGGGAAAGCACTTTGTAAGCTGTAAAGGGCAAAATAGATGGATAGTGTTGAGCTAGAGGGTTGGTAACAACATGGATCTGAGTTTCAGATAATGTTATATTACAAAATATTTGACTTTCTAAGCCAACCTTCTATATTAGCATTAGCAAGTGTTGTAAATGTGCAGTACATAAGCCCTGAGCAACCTGAAATATGTACAGAGCCCTTTATGCTTTTGCCACTTGTCTGTTTGTCAGCTGGTGGGCTTGTGGATGGAACTGCATTTGAGACCTGGGTTCAGTCAGAGCTCAGACATGGGAAGAGGGCAGAAGAAAGTCACTGTTCTCATTCTGATTCTGTTAAAAGAACTGCGGGCTCAAGCACATTCCCACGCCAGCCAGACTGCAGTTATTTAACTCTAGAAAATTAAATTTAATGAAACAAATTGTATCAGTGGTAACAAAACATCCGGCTCATGGTTTGATTCTTTTAAGATTGGCACCTACTTGAGAGTATGCAGAAGTTCTTGGGCGCACCAGGGAGCGCTTGCATTGCACGTTCAGAAACATCCCTGGCCTTCCCTCTCTATAAACTTCTTGCTTGTTCCTTTTACATCGTTATGTTCATCCTACCTCTTTACTTCTTTTCTTTCTGATTAGTTTGTTGGGGAAGAGTGGAGGGGGGAGATGTGAACAAATGTGTAGGGATTGTGTGTTTTCACTGATGACCTTGAGACGAGCTACTTCTTAAATGTGTGTAGTTCTTGGACAAGACTGAGCTTGTCAGTGGAAGAATGAGACCCAAACTCCATGGTTCTTGACTTTCTGGCAGGTCAAAGAATTCCTTGAATGTTGAAGAAAGCTTTGGAATTGCTGCCTAGAAAAGTATGTAGGAGCTTGCCTGCCCAGTTTGCATGGGGCTCTCCTTGAAGCCCTTGCTAGAGAGCGATGTTCAGCCTTTCTTCCCCACTGGCTCTCCTGAGGGATGGGACCATCACATCCAGTGTAGTAGTAATTGGGGCTCTCTGGGGAAGGGCAGTGGTCCTCACGGAGGCCCATCAGAACACTGAGGCTGGACAGCGCATGTGCAAAAGGCAAAACCTCCCCTCCCTCCATTCCACCCTCCCCCTGTACCAAGAATCTCTGGCCTGGGAATCCAGAGACCTGAGGGCAAAACTCTCACCTCAACAGAAGACCTTCCATTGGCATCCAGTTGTAAAAGGGGGGATTACTGTAGATCTGATGATATTGGAACTACAAACACGAATGCAGCCTAACTTTAATCAACACACTTGATTACATTTCCCCTCCTCAGCATTAACTGCAGTAGGTCCTTAGCCATTCCAGGGTGGCTAAACTCCCAAGAAAAAATCCATGTTTTCCAAATACAAGAATGATAGCAATTATACCTTATGCATGATCGTACCCAAGAGTTTAGCAAAATTATAATCTGTTGTATATATAATTACACTGCAGGGAAAATTAATTTTCTTCAAGCCTAGCAGTGTTCTGCTTTTATTTTTGACAAGAAAATTTCTTATTTTCTTGGTTTATTTTGCACAAGAGAAGCAGCTGAGAAAATTTTCTGTTCTAGTTTGTCAGACAAGCTAGACAGCTTCTGTTTACTTTGAGGGGCTATTTTGGTTAGTTATCTCTTTAAAGTGCTCTGGAGAAATGAGACTTGGATCTTAGTGATCTCAGTAAACCTTGGGCAGAGAGAATGGAGCCCCAGGTATTCCAAGTCCTGACCTGCCAAGGTCTGGTTAGAAACAGGGAATTACAGTTATAATCCAGATTGCCTTCAAGCAAAATTAGAAGTCTCTCAATATCCGCTCTATTCCCTTGGATGTTGTAGGGTTTAATTAGCCACTAGGATTAGTGCGGTTGCCCTGACACCAGCCTTGTAAGAGTCTCGCCATACTGGATGCCTGACCTGTGTGGTCACAGTGCAAACTGGTAGGTTCCACGAGTGATTAGGAACCATTATTCTTTCTGCTTTCCTTTTCTATTTCTTATTAGGATGTTTATCTGACTTTAGAGGATTATAAATGTTTATAGGTTCCTTCTGTGGCAGCTGGAGTTTTTCTCAGAAGAGAGGGAAGGGACAGGGGGACACAAACCTGACATTAATGAGGCCCTATTATGTATTATGTCTCACTGTGACTCTCACAGTAAGCTTATGATATAGCTAAGGCTCTTCATGGTTAGAAATGTAGGAATGAGGGCTCAGATTGAAATCCTGTCTAATCACTAACTTGATCTGAGCCATGCTTCCCTCATTCCTTCCTTACCTGGTTGCTGTCATAACTAAGATGGAGTGTGGAATCACCTAGCCACGTACTAGACATATGTCAAAGAAGGAAGATGGAGGAACTCAGGGATGGCCCCAGAGCTGGTTGTTAGGGGGCCTGGAGATTGCCCAGGAAGCCACAGATGTCTGTTCTGAAAGCATCCCAAGCATAAATATGATCTTTAAAACAGGTTCTGTGGCAGCCCATTCAGATTGATCGCTTTTACTTAAGGTGCAGAATAACATGTAGGGCATGAGAGTGTGGTCTTGGCTTTATATTAGCCAAGTTTGATTTCCAGCTCTAACAATAAGCAAATCCATTTCTCCGAGTGTTTTCTCAACAGTAAAATAGAGGTAATAATAATAATACTACCTCAAAGGTTTGGTATGGGAATGAATGAGTCATTCACGACCAGCATAGTGTTTGTTTTACAGTAGCTTCTTGGGCGTTGTTCTTCTTCACGTCTTTTAGTTTTCTATTAGATGTTGCCTTTCAAACAAAAAAAGCCAAATGAGTCCATCTCCTAGCAAACCAGAATCATCCCTGATTGAATAATTATCTTTGAGTCTGTTTCTGGAAACACTGTCTTTCAGTATCACTCTGCACAAGGTGTAGCAGGCTCAGGTGAAAAGCTGTGGACACAGGCTTCTAGCAAACAGATACTTTGGTGGAGCACAGATGGACTCTGCTAAATGCTGTACTGGTGGAGCCTGAGGAGTTTAAAACCTCTTTAATCAGTGAACTTGCCTTTTCCATTTCTCTTCCCCTAGGATTCTTTCAACTGAATTTACCCCATTTCTCCACTTCAGTAGCATAACAAGGATTTGGGATTTGCATTACCCAGTAGAGGTACTCACGTGCCTGGGAGGCCATTTAGGTCAGCAGAGAAATGACTGGAAAAGTGCCCATCGATGAGCTTAGTAGGAAAAAAACCAAGTACCTTCCACTTCCTCTCATGCTCTGATAATATTTTTCCCTCCTGACAACATACTGTTAAATATTCATGAGGTGATTTCAGGATGCCAGGTTTGATCGTTCAGAGTTCCTTTGGTGACTTGATGGTGGTCTGCTCTGAGAGAACTAGTTGGTATTATTGGGAAGAGGAGAAAGGTGTCATGCAGCACCCATCTGTCTGTGGGAGGACTGGGAAACCTGGGAACGGATCTGGATGCCCCCTGAGGGTGCATGTTTGCCAAGCCAGGCCTTTAGGAGGGGGCAGAGGGGCAAGAGAAGAGGGACATGCTGTTTGTTCTATTGCTGATATCACTTGCCTTTTTATTTTTCCTCTCCAAATGGCAGGTGCAGGATGCTGGGTGTCCACTCACAAAGAACTCTGCTTTGTCCACATATTCATGATGTTTTCAGGTCCATTTAGTTAGTAATAAATAGAGGTGGGGGTGATGGGGGAAATAGCAGAACACAACAGATTTGAAGGCAGACTGAAGAGTCCTGGGATTGCCTAAGTGAGGCCACCTGCTCAGCTTTGGCTCTGGTGGCCCATGTGACAAAAGATGAGTGAATGTGCATGGACACTGTAAAGTGCCCCACAGTTGTGTGGCTGTCCCGATAGCTGCTTCCAGTCATGTCTAACTAGACACAACCCTTGCCTGGGAGCCTCTTGTCTGTGTGTGTTCAGTGGCATTTATGGCCCTGCCTGGCAGCATTCCAAAAAGGAAGAGAAATACAGATTTTCTGTTGTAATGATCAATCATTAATTCAGCAGCTATATCCTGGGCACCTAGCAAGTGCTACTGCCAGACAGTGTACAAGGGAGAGACAGCCAGTCCCCACCCTCCTTCAGCTTAGACCCGATATCACACCCATAAGCACACAAATCCCTGCAAGAGGAGAACATAGCACCGAACAGGGAGACGTGATTGAATTGAGAGGGTAGGAAGGCCACACAGAGGGTTGATCACTCTTATGCTGAGACCCGAGAGGTAGAGTTAACCACAAGATGGCAGTGAGGGGGTGGAGCGTGTGCCAGAGGCTCTTTCAGTGGTAGCTAATTATTACCACAAAAGCATTTATAGTTTGTTTTTTGAAGCTAGGCAATACAGAATTATTCCATAATTTATACTGAATCCATTTAACACAGTAATTGTACAATTTCTTGCATTATTGTTTATGTGCTGCCTCCCAGCTGTGAACTTTGTGAGGGGTAGGCCTGGGTCCTTTCTATTCAGGGTCCTAGTCCCAGCCCCAAGCCCATGTCATGAATGAGTAGATGGGCCCAGGGTTTTGCTGGGCACACAACACACATTCCCAATTCATCTTCATGACACCTTATGGCAGGTGGAGGGGACTCTGGTCACTTAGCTTCATAGATGGAGGAATAGTCTGTGGAGCTGGGACTCAAGCCTGGGTCTGATGCCAAGGTGCCCCCACTCGTAACTGGCTTTATATCATTATTGGACATATGGAGACTGCTACTCTCACTCCCTGAAGGAACCTTCAGATCTTATTCTAACCTAGTTTCAGAAACCTTTTCACCTAATATTTTCTGATGAATTATGGTATAAATGCATCTTGAGTGAGGCTGCCAAGGAGGTGGTGGCCAAGGCCGGAGTAGCCTCATAGCACTTTACTTATCCAGTGTTGTTTTAGTTTTGAATTCTACGTTTCTTCTTTCCAGGTGAAGGAGGCACCTCAGGAGGCTGAGATGGTGTTCATGGCACGTCGCCCAACGGTGGCTTTCCAGGAGAGAGGGGACTCGTGGCAGGAGCAGAAGGAGAAGCGGGCGGCCCTGATGGTGGGCATCCTCATTGGTGTGTTTGTGCTGTGCTGGATCCCCTTCTTCCTGGCAGAGCTCATCAGCCCCCTCTGTGCATGCAACCTGCCCCCCATCTGGAAAAGCGTATTCCTGTGGCTTGGCTACTCCAACTCTTTCTTCAATCCCCTGATTTACACAGCATTTAACAAGAACTACAACAATGCCTTCAAAAGCCTCTTCACCAAGCAGAGATGAACAGGGCTTGGAGAGACATGCACAGAGAGCTGTGGCAAGGGACCTGTATCCCTCCCATCGCCAGTCCTCCTGGAGCCACCGTCCATGGCTGAGCATAAATGTCCTTGAGAACCACAACACTAGGCCTGGACTGCAGGAGCAGAAGCATCAAAGCCTCTCAAGGAAGACAGCAAATGTGTGTGGCATGCGTGCAATTATGCCCTTATCCCGTGTGTGTGGCAGACATTGCTAATCGATCATGGAACATTTCCCCATCAAGCAGGAACTCTGCTTCGGAATCCTTTCCAGATAGCACTTCAGGGAGTTACTGCTAATTGGTTAGAATTGACACAGAGTGGAAGCTGATTTGCCTTTCCTTCATCTAATATCATACCCCTCAGAGAAGGTCTCAGCCTGCTTTGTGGCCCACTCAGGAGAGTGTCTCCTTTGTGAAACAGACCTTCCCAACCCTTTATCTACCGGATTCAACTTATCTTTCCCGACTTCCAAGGCAGTATATCCGGTTTTGCAAGATGAGGAACATCCGAAGTTTTGTTTTCAAAAAAGTGTTCAGTGAAACCCCTATCTACTGTGTCAGACTTTCACAGAAGAGGTTTGGTAATTTATATACTAAGTTCTCTAGAGACTTTTTTTTTTTTTGTCAGTGAAAAACTGCTGGATGCTTAGGTTGCTCTTGAGACCAATTAAATTGGCATTTCTGGGGGTGAGATGTAGGCAGCAGTGCTTTTTAAGGCTCTGCGAGTGATTCCAGTGTGCAGCTGGCATTGAGAATCCCTGGTGAGGTCTTTCCTCTGCTTCTGTACCACGAGGGAGAGCAGCTGTGGGCATTTCCCCATTACTTCACCATAATGACTTATGTGTGATAAAAATACTTTCGAAGCATTCATTTCTAGACTCAGTATCATTCATGCGTGTGTATATACATGTATATTATCCATCAATCTATCATTTATACTCCCCCCTCCCACGTGTCATTCAGGTGGGGAAAATGTCTGTCGTGGAACTCGAAAATGCCACCAACAAAACTCCTCCCCAAACTGCCATGGTGAGTCTCGGCCTTCCTGATATTATGTGTGTACACATGTAGGAATCCAAGGGCCTGGACAAAGGGAACGCCGGGACTAAGTCATCTCGGCCACAGCCTATCTAACTTTGGAGACAGGCGGGCTGCCTGCTGATTAGGCTTTTTAATTTACGCAAAACAGTCCACTCCACCATTGGCTCACCTGATGTCTGAGGTATGGAGACATTCTGTAAGCTGACTGACAACCTGGAGGAAGTGAGGCCAGTAGGCACATAATTCTCAATTAAATGGCCTTCTCAGTTATCTATCATTGTGTTCTAAGGGCTATAGCTCAAGCTCAGGGCTATTTTTAAGAGGACTACTTATTGACCACCCACCATGTGCAGCTATTGTACCAGCTACTGGCCATAAGGGGGTTAGATACCCATGGGTAAACCAATTCTTGGCAAATAGAAATATGATTCCTGTGACTGTTTTAGAACAGCCATCATGATTCCTCTCCTGGAGCTAGACACATTGCCGCCCAAGCTGGACAAAATCAGAATGCTGCTAAGGAAAGGGGTGGAGAAGGGAGCACAGGATAGTTACAGCTTCTGGAGAATGTGAACAGCTTCCCCCTGGACCATGGCTTGGAGGTACCATCTCCATCTTTTGGACCCCAACAGCCAGAACAGGGGCTTACCATGATCCTCATGCAACCGAGGCAACCCTGCAGCAGCCCTGGTCTGTTCCCAGGAAGTGGCCACTTCACAGTCCCCTTCCAGCCCTCTCTCCCTCTCCCTCTCCCTCTCCATCATCCTAACACACACAACTGGAGAAGAACCATCTTCACTGCTTCATCTCCCCAAAGCTGAGGGAGATGAAGAAGCCAGCCCTCTTTTCATGTCCCTATTTTCCCCGAGACTCAAGACAAGGAGAATTTAACTATTTTCGGCTCAAGGGCTTTAAATTCCTAAGGAAAGCAGATTTACTAAACAAAAATCTATTTTTTTAAAAAGGAAACCAAATTAAAATTAAAATTTTTATTTTTTGAATCGATAATACATGTACATGGTACAAAATTCAAAAGGTATAAAAGGTATACAGTGAAAAATAATCCCCACCCCTCTTCCCAGACATAACCAAGGCCGCCAGGTTTCCTGTGTATCCTCCCAGAGATGGCCTAGGCATATGCACAGATGTGTTCAATATATACTTGTGTGTGTGTAGGTACACATACACATATATACTCACAAACACACATTTTTCTCCCTCTCCTTCCTTTTTTTAAAAACACTGGCATACTATGAACCTCTTTTCTCCACCCACCTAACCATGCATCCTGGGGATCATTCCATGGCAGTACCTACAGAGTGGCTCTGTTCTTTTAGTCTTCCATTGTATATGGATTCACCATAATTTACTTAACCACTGCCCTATGTTGGTGGTAGATTCCAACTTTTTGCTATTACAAATAGTGCTGCAATGAAAATCCTTGTACGTAGAAAAAATTCTTAGAAGTAGCATTGCTGGCTTGAAAGGTTTGCGCAGTCATACTTTTGAGAGATATTGTCCAACTGCCCTCCAAGGAGGCTGTACAATTCATACTTCTGCCAACATTGTATCCAGCTGCTTCTTTCCACTTCTTGGTTTCATTTGGCTGAGTTGTTTCAACCAGTCAAATTACCTTTAGATTCATGATATACTTTGAGCCAAAACATACTCATAATCTATCACTGACATCAGTGTGCTCCCCTCATCCACACCCCTTCCCCATGGGAAAACATCTGTAAAAGGTAATTCCTTTGGAAGGTTTGAAACATCTGACACCTTTTTCATCTCAGCCTTCAAGGTTAGAGAATAACAAATACACTCTAAGATTTTCTAAAGCTGATGAATAAATTGTCTACCTGTTCTCAAACTAATCATAAATTAGATGAAACGTTGAGCCTAAACTTTGCCGACACAGGGACACAAAGTTGAATTTGAAGAAACTATTTTATTCGAACAGAATTTCCTGATTCTCCAGGCTGGCCAGATGCTGGGGAGACTGTGGTAAATACCACAGACACAGTCTCTGCTTGTGTTGCTCTTATACTCCAGAGGGGAGGACAGGCACAGAGACCTACGATTCAGACAGTGCCACCAAGTGACGTCAGGACAGACAGCAGGAAAAGGGCAGAATGTGATTCAGCCTGCAAGGCTGACACTGAATGGTTTTGTACGAGTATCAGGTGTCAGGGAAAGCCACTGCCCATGACCTCGGAGGGACAGTGGTCCAGGCATGGCAACAGCAAGGGCAATAGCCAAGGGCAGGTGTGAGCTTGGCTTGTTTCAGCAACTGACATAAAGCTGGCATGGAGTACTCATAGTATCTCCACGTTGTCCAACGGGCTACTGAACAGCTGCTAAACCCTTCCTAATGTTTTTATACATTTACCGTGAGAAAACATTTTTTATAACATTTTTTATGTAGCATTTTTAGCCTATTGCCATGTGCTGTAAGGAATGTTCTGGACTGGGGGATGCTGAAGATGCATCACACAAGTCACGTCACCTGGTGAGGGCCCAGCCACATGGACAGACAGCGGGCACTTCATCCTACTGGGCTCTTCACTGTACTGCTCTGCAGTAAGATGTGCTTTTACCTCGAGGCCAGTATTGGTTGTCAGTTAATCATAAAGCACTTCCTTAAAGCATAATTCAAGCCAATTATCTGCACCTTGGGCTCAAAGTAATTGTTAAAACTTATTGCTAGAATGCCTGCTTCCCTCTTACACTGATCATCAGTCACCTGCAGAGAGGGCAAGATGAGGCCATGCTGAGGCAACAGAAGTCAAACAGGCACAGATTTACAAGCTGCTACTTATTGTCCAAAGTACCCTTTCAGGCATGTTTGCTTTGGTCACTAGAGAGGTGACTGGGCCACTGATGTTACAGCCTGAGGTCACAAGGATGGCACTTTGTGAGGTAGTAAGAGGGCTGCCTGAAGCTTTCCCCATCTCTGGCTCCTGGTTTCAGGAGGGCTAAGAGTTATGGTGTTTTTCAGAGAGCACTTCCTCAGCTTGGGAAAGGCTTCCTATCTGGACCAGCTCCTCTGCCTCCTGGTTCTGCTCTCAGACTCAGTAGACACTGGCAGGGCCTGCCTATCTATAGAACACGGGCTACAAACAAGAACCCAGTCAAAACCATACACTCAAGCTTAGGCCTGACAAACTTGGAATCTGCCCTCTATGTAAAAAAAGAAGCAGATCCCTCACGTGGCAACTGTTCAACAGTTGGCACTTCCCTCGAGTGCTATTAGCTGACCCGTGACCCGTGAGAGACTGAACCCAGCCCAAGAACAAGAAATATGTCCCAAGTGTCTCCCCATACAACACGTGATCTTCTAGTCTGTCCTGCTCATGGGAGCCCTGATTTTGAAGAGAACGCCAAGGCATGGGTGGCCAACCACGTGAAGTCTGCCCTGTCAGTGAGCTCGCTGCTCTGGCCAAGCAGGGACAACTGCATGCTTCCTGGGGAAACCTCACTCCTCCTGACGCACACATTTCATAAAAGTAACTTAAGGATGCTGTCCCCCCATCTTCTTTTTAACTCTGGGGAAATGTGTGGGTTTGGCAGGACACACAGCCACACTGTAGGCACACAGGACATGGTCCTAGAACCCTAAAGTTGGCTTCTGAAATGTTTGAGGCCTCAGGGCATCTCCTCAGCCTGTAAAGCCTGACTGTAAAGCACACTTAATGTCCTAATTACTCAAAAAGGCACTATTCTGTAGGTTACCTGTAGCAAACATGGAATTTTCCAGACTGGTTTCTGCTAATTCAAAATGTGTTAAAGGAATGGAAACTAACTTATTACTTGTATTAGGCCTTGTGGATGAAAGAAAGGGAAAATATGTCTACTGATACTACCCTGCACCAAAACCAAACCAAATGAAACTCTTTAGAAACACAGCTCAACATAAATGCCCCACTTTTAAAAATAATTATTGGTTGTTTTGGATTAGTAATGCCATACTTTCCCCAACAACACCAAGGGGTGGCCAATAGTAACCCCAGAATATCACCCACTCCTCCTCCCCACCACCTTTGGACAAATACCCGAATAATCTCCTAACTCCGCAGAAAGTTGTTAGTTAGGGAGCAGGTCTATGAGATTCTCAACAAAATAACGGAGACGTTTCCCTGAACCTGAAGAAACTTACAGTCAAACCGCTGTCTCCTCCCTCTGCCATCAAAGTGCTGCCTGCTCTTCGGCAATTTAACTTCACTGAGTCCTTTCAAAATCCACAAATGACTGTGGTCCAGGGACCAGTGAGTGGAAATGTTCACGGCTCAGCACATGGAATGCCACTTCAAGTGCTGCTGCTTCCACCCAACTCTGGGAGCAGCTATCCCCGTCAGGCGGGCCTCGTTGGCCCCAGCACAGCAACCAGTGGCTGCTGTTACTCCAGCAAGAGGATTTTTTTTTTTTTTAAAAGTCTATTCACATCAGCCCTGCTTAATTACATACATTAGGGACTGAAAATTAACATGACATTCCTGTGACTGCACTGAATTGCCTGACATGTTTAAAATTTTGTTTTATGGTCCAAACCTGCTGAAAGGTATGTGGGCAAGGTTTACGCGGAATGAATTGCAAAACCTCATGCTAGGGCTTCCTGAACATGACTGAGTTGCCAGATCCATAGAGGCCAGGGCAGGAGGAAGTCCGTGTTTGGTCTGGGCTGCTCACTTCCAGAGGATAAAGTCAACCCCTCAGCTGTCCCTTCAAGGCCTCCAAAGGCTGGTCCCATCCCATCTTTTTAGGCTGCTTTTTAAAGCCTCCTGCACAGAGACTGTGCCCCGATCCGTCCATTCCTCCCCCAGCAAGCATGCCTTGTACTCTCCCGCATGCTCTTTAATTTTTAGTTATAGTCTTATCTTTATCCAAAACGGCCTTCCCAGTCCCCTAGATCTCTGCACAGCTCACTGCTCTTCCTCCTGTGATACCTGCTGATACCTACTCACAGTCTATTGCTCTGTGATTTACACATACTGTTCTGAGCTGCAGAGAATGTGTGTCTCATTTCCATGCTTAGACTATGACCTGTTTAGTGTGTAGGGCACATGGAATGTGCTCTTAATGGGAGGTCCATAAGACCATTCACATGTTGGCTGTGACTCAAATGAGAACTAGGGCATGATAAGGTATCATTTTTATTAAAGTCCTTAATACGAGGGCCCTATTTTCAATTTTTGGTGACATGAGCTTGAGTAGCGTATAGGGATTAAACCAATGGCAGACACTGAGTTTTCATTCTCATTACTACACCATTAAACCTGCTGGCCGGCATTTCGAGAAGCCAGAGACAAAAGGTACCATGGGCAAGTGAAGGGCCCAAGTGACCAACACTCACATGGGATGGTCGTTCAGCTATAAAGGACTTTGTTTACTAAAAAAAAAAAAAAAATCCAGGTGGCCAAGCTCTGGGTTCGAGTGGGCTGTATCTGCTCTCTGGGCCACTTGCTGGGTGCCTGATATGCAGGGGCTGTGTTTTATATTTCTATCTTCCTTAATGCTTACTTCTCAGTGGCTGCTCAATTAACATTTGCTGAACAAATGAATTCCTCTTTATTCAGAGAGTCCATACAAATATAGGTACCTTCGTATGTGCTATAGTACTGGAGAAATAAAAGTTGAATGGACGCAGAGAACAAATACTGCCCACATTTCTTCAGATTATGCGTGTTATTGAAGCCACTGTTTGTACTGTCTGATTCCATCAACAATGACCAACATAGAGATGGAATGGAAGCCAACAGGAGAAAAAAAGATCCAAGGTGTTGAGATCATTACACCTCATCTCTCTAGTGTAGCGTTCAGAACCATTTCACGACCTTGCAGCAGATATATGGCATTTAAAAAAATCAGTGACGTACAATGATGGCTGGGAATTTTCAGGAGGACTTGGCTTTCACCTTGGACAGCAGCACCTCATTCTTGCGGCCCTCCTGCAGAGGAAGCAGAGAGTGTGTGCAGAGGTAGTGGCTGCCTTAGCACCCAAGTGAGGCTCATATGGTCTTACTGTCCCTCCCCCAGTCCCCCGCCTCTTAGCATGCTGCCACCGGCGTGGTGAGTGAAACTTCCTGGTGACGTGTTGACTTTAAGTGCCAAAACCGCTATAAGGACACTTGCTTTCTGCACTGTCGGACTAAGAACAGGATGAAAAGATTACGTATTGTCACTCTGAAAGACTTTATGAAGCCTCTAAAACCTTCAAGGGGACAGAGACAGAAAGCAGACACGTGCCAATCTTGGATTACTAAGGTGAGGAAGGAGGGAGGGAGAAATGTCCTTGGAGATGGACTAAGGAGCACAGCAGGCAGAACAACAGAAAAGTTCTTACTCTGATAACAGTGAAGGTTAAGAATATTGACTTTAAGAAAGAAAGAAATTCACAGAAGACATGAGAGAGGTGCATCAAGGGACTGTGTGATATCTATTACTACAAGTGCTGAGGGATTTACCGCGGGAGGTCACTGGCCCCATCCCCTGCCTGTGGAACTGACATAAGGCAGTGTAAGGTCACCTCTGCATCATTTTGTATTCCCTTCTTGAGACATCTTCAAAGGCTTCTCACTGTGTGTCCTCCTGCTCCCTTGCTCCCACTGGCCTTGATAACTCAGGATACTGCCATCTGCTGGCAAAAACCTCCACCCCTTTCCCAGGCTATGTCATAAGCACCAGTGCTTTAAACTGAAAGGTGAAAATGGTGGTGGGAAGAGCCTGAGCCTGGAGAGGTTGAGCACAAGGGTCCAGGCAAGGCAGTGTGGCCAGACCTCCAGTAGCCATGCTACCCAGGAGAGTCACTTAGTGCAGAAGAAGAACTTTGTTTCACACTGAACACTCTGCATCTAAGACCCCCAAAACCAATGTTTCCATCTCTCTGGGCCTGGCTAAGTGCTCTCAGCCTTCTGGAAGCCCTTTGCTCCTTTTGGCAGCATCATGGCTCATGGCTGCAATGACCCTGGTTTTATTAAGACAAGTGCTGCTTCACTTGTAGGGCTTACACTTCCGCTCAGAGCTGGGGAATAGCCAGGCTCTTGGGCTGGGGGTAAGGCTGAATTCTCCTACCAGAAGCCAGATGTTCTGACACTTTTTGAGCACATGTTTTTGGAGAGGGAGGCAGTTAATTTTTCCTGGGGGTGAGAAGAGAAAAAAGGTGAAATTGAGTAACATTTATTCTATTAGAAAGTTAAGAGAAAGGTTTCCTTTTAAATGAATTACTGAGACTTGCTTGGGAGAAACAATCTCCAGCCAAATTAAAAAAAAAAAAAGTGAGGAGGGGTAAAGATGGAGCAAGAACAGGCAGAGTGTTATATTCTTAGAGTACTTTCTCTATTTCTGTGTATTTTTCAAAATTCTCACATAAAGATAAAACAATAAAATAACGAACAAATTAGCTTCAGTTGTCATCCACCTCGCCTTTTAAATGAGGCAAAAATGACTCAGAAGCATCAAAATACTCTCGTGGTAAAAGTCCCCTGTATATCACACCACACTGATATCCTAGGCTGTCACCTGGCATGTGTGAGCACTGATTAAATTCCATGCAATCTACTTGAAGCCTTTTGGGAGACTACAGAATGATAGTGTCTGTCCAAAGCACAAACAGAAAGGGTCCTGTAGACATTTCTTTCTAGAAGAAAAGGGAAAATGTCTCCTTGCCTCTGTTTCTTTCCTGCTAAAGACCATAGGGCCCACTATGTGCCAGACACAGCACCTCAGCTCACTCAAGATTATGTATGCAAAGCCACCTTCATAAAAGTGTATGGTTTGCATTTATCAGTGCTAGGCTAGAATTTAAATCTTGGTGTGGTGACTTTGTGAGAGACTGTGGTTTAGAGATACAATTAATGTAATATTGCAATTAAAATGATTTTAGAGTATGTGCTGTTTCCTGGCAGGCTTATTATTAACGAACTCTCCCAGGGCAAGCCAGCCAATGGAATTTTAGAGAGAACTCAATATCTCTAATCAAAAAGGCAGAGGGAGGCTGGGAGTCAGGATGAGGGCATGACTCAGTGCATACATGGAGCCCGTGGAGCATCACTGGTACTCAATTAGTGTGCAACCTAATAAAAGGAACTACTCAGGTGACCAAAGACCACATCCTGGGCAACAATACTGTGCTCTGCATTAAGAGTAATTACTGCCCAACACAAGTGTGAGAGACTGGGATGTGGTGGGAATTCAGAACTTAGGAGCAGAAGACCAAGCAGGTAGGGAAGAGGCAGGTAAAGAAGGCAAGACAGAGCGGGTTCTGGGAGCAGACTCTACTCTGGGATGAAAATCCAACTTTTCAAACTGGTTTTTTGTTTTTGTTTTTTTACCACATATGAGATCTTACTTTGAGCTGCGACATGTAAAATAGCACAATTATTCTGGCTGAAATTACACGGTGGGGATTGGAGAGCAACAAGCAAGCCTCCATTACCACTGCCTCCTCAACACCTATGGTGGCCTTGAATTACCCCAGAGGAGCTTGTGGAAGAAAATTTAAGGTTTTGGAACATGACATAAGTTTGCTAATTTAAAATTTTTGCCAAGCAAATTGTTAACAAAAATAAAGGACTACATATTATTATTATTAAGAAGAAGACAATTTTAACACAAAAAAAACAAGATGTTATTTTTTTTAAAAGGTGAGTCTTTTAAATGAAATATATTTAGCTGTTTGAAGAACTGATTACATTTCCTTTCCCTTTTTTTCTTAAATTGCTCTGAACTGAAGAACACTTAGGCACAGGCAAGCACCTGGTCTAGGGGTCCTCTATGACTCTCAAAGACCCACTTTCGGTCTCTGGTGTGTGAATAACTACTTGCGGAGGCAAGAACACAGAAATCTTAACGCTTAACACAGCTGAAGGAACGATTTTCTTTAGAGGTCACCCCAAGCCTTCAGCCCTGAGAGACTGTAGTGCAAGCATGAACTTTCCATTCCACTTATTTGCTTTGATTTTGACAGCTTATACTTAATCTCCATGACTTATTTGCTTTTTGTCTCTGTCAAAAGGGCAGTGCTGGTGTGTCCAAGCAATATTTGAAATGCATTTCTTCTCCTCTGGGCCTTCTCTCTTTGTGAGTTATTTGAATTAAAGGGAAAAAAGAGCTCTGGTGGGAAGCAGCAGGCTTGCTCTGTGCCACCTCACTCACTGACCCTTCTAAAACTTTGGCCCCAGTTTCTAGGCCTCAAGTACCTCACCTCATTCACTTTCCCATGCTGCCCAGCCTTAGGCCTTCACCCAGCTGCACTGGCTGAAAGACTCTTGCTCTGCCCATGGCCAAGTTCTTCTCAACTAAGAGAGACCTTCCCTGACCATGCCATGTAGATTAGTGCCCCTATGGCAAAGAAATTACTTCTTACTTGTTATTATTAGTTTACTAGGGTTTTTGTTTCTTTTGTTTCTGCTTCCTTGCTTGTTATCTGTCTCCCACACCACAATGTAAGCTCCTTGACACAGGCACTGGGTCTGTTTTACAATCTGAAATATCCCTATGGGCATGGTAGGAGCTGGAAGAACATTTTTGAAAGAATGAGAGATTTTGAAATGTCCATGGGTTGTGGCTCCTAAAAGTTAAATTACAAAAAGGTAAAAGAGAAGTAGAAAAAGAAAAGAAGGAGGGCAGAGGGAAGGAAAAAAGGAAGGAAGAAAGATCTTAAAAATATATACGGAAACAAAATTATTGGTATAGAAAGATTATATTTTTTATTCTGTAGACCAAACACCAGGATATCATGTACCTTTAGTGCCTCTATTTTCAGCAGTCTCTAAACTCACTAAAACCATATGGATTTAGGTTAGAATGGGGGAAGAAATCCCCAGAAATAAAGCTGCTGAGATCCTGGCAAGTGAGTAAATAGTCTCTTTTCTGGAAGATGTCTTAAGGGCAAATACTTTTCTTTCTGGAACAATGGAGAGAAACCCTGCCCAAATGCAGGGAGAAAAGATAGGGACAAATGAAATGCAGTGTGTTGGGTGTTACGGTGCCAGACAGTGCTAGATGTTTTCTTTTATCTCATCTGACCCAGCAGAACCCACCAATGAGGAAACTGAGGCTTGGAAAGATTAAGTCATTGCCCAAGTGCACAGCTGGTCAGTGGTAAAGGTGGATTCCAACCCAAGCCTGGCACACTTCCAAGATCACCCTCCTTTTTCTTACACAACTTAAGGCACCTCCTCATCCAAAGACTGAGGGGAAGGAAAGTTCCAAATCTGAATCTATTACAAACACTGTTTCTAGGTAGCCCTTGATGTAGGAGGATGATGTCATTTTATGAATTTAAGGCACTTACTATGTGCTAAGAAAATGAAAATAAAGATGTGATGTCATATAGAACATTCAGTTAGAGCCTCAAGATGGCCTCAGAACAACACAATCTTGAACTACCTATACACAACACTTTACTGTCAGATCACACTGCTAACTTGCTATTTCCCATTACAGACCAGTGGAAAACCAAAGAATTGCTCTGGTTTTTAAAGGCTCATCTGGAGGAGAACATAAATCTCACCTTAGCTTTACATGTCCAGCCCAACCTTCCTCTTACCTCCTTGAACTCTTTCACAGTCTTAAAGTATAGCCTCTGTTTTTCTAACAACTCCAAGTACTGGTCATTCAACTGGTCTCTTCTCATCTTGTTTTCTTGCTTCTTCTTTTCCATCTGTTGAAACATTTTGGGAAATGGTAATGGGAAGGCATGTTCTGACCAAGAGCTGTTGACGACATCCAAAAGGGATCTATCACTAATATTTTCATAGATTTTCTTCTACTATTTTCCTTCTTTATATAATTTTTCAAGGTTGTTTTATTTATTTGCATGATATTGCATAGAGGCTCTATAATTTATTCAGCATTTCTCCTATCATGGGGCATTAACTGTTCCATTTTTATTAATTTATGTTTTGGTGAGTACGAACAATTGTTCAATCAACAGGTTCATGATTCTCAACCAAGGGCTATTTTGCCCCCAAGAAGACATTTGGCAGTGTCTAGAGACAATTTAGACAGCCATGAACGTGAGGAGGAGCGCTATTGGTACCTACTGGTAGAAGCCAGGGATGCTGCTAACCATAGTACAATGCCACAGGACGGCCCCCAAATAATAGAGAATTATCCAGCACTGTGGTACCGACGGCATGAAGCCTAGGGGAAGATGGAGAGAAGGAGGGGTCAGGCCATTTCCTTCCCCAGAAAGGCATCTCCTAGGAAACAGGAACGGGAAGCCAAAGGAAAAAACCAGAGTAAGTTCCTATTGTTTTTTACTCTGAGCAAGAGCAGCTCTCCGAGTAGAAGCATGGCAAGGTGGACATGTCCGCCACATTGAGATTTGGGTTGTGACAGGCTTACAGTTAGCCTGCTCAATCTATGAGAGCTATTACTAGGAATTGCCTTTGAACCACCAGTGCAGGTGGTCCCCACAGCTGGCCCTGATCACTGTAGAGACACTGAAGATGCATCTTCAGGACTGACAGCACATTGCCAGAACAAGCGGAAGAAGCCTGTTCTTCCCAGGGCCTTCTCCATCACCAGTATAAAACCTGGGCCCCGTTATACAAAAGAAGCCATCTGACCTTCATTCTACTTTGCTTAATTCCTTCTACAATCTGTTCCATCTGACGTAAAAACTGGTCCCGGGCAGCAGGGGAAGCCATGGCTCTGAAATAAAAACCAGTGGAGGAGTGACCAGAATACAGGATTCTGAGAAAGAGGGAGGTGCAAAGGAGTTAGCCCTGTACCCAGATGATGCCCCAAAGGGCAGCCAGGGCTTTGCTAGGCATGGTGGGCTAATGAGGAATCCCAGGATCCCAGGCAGTTAAGAATTCTAAACTCTGAGGAAGGCATAAAAATTAGCCTGGTTTTATAACTGAATATTAATCTTTTTTTTTCTACTTGCCCTAAAATTTTCATAAGTAGTATGTATTTTCTTAAAGTAAAATAAAATGTCACTAAAATTAACAAAAACATTTTTTACTTTGATAGCAGGTATTGCTTAAGAAATAAATTCCATTTAGTTCTTAAAAATCTTAGAGTTTGGAGACACTGCTCAAGATTAGTTGACATATTCTGAGATTTTCCTAAAAGCAGGGCTGGGAAACCTGCCCCTGTTCCTAGAAGCAGCAGGTAAACGAGTAGATTCCCTGATGTCTTAAAACATTCCCCTTCACCTCCAGTTCTATGGAAGGAGTGAAACCAGAAGGAACAGAGCACATGGATACAAGGATTGAGAATTCTTCCAAAGAACAAGCTGACAGAAGAACTCATCACAAAAACACTCAAACTGCAACTCTTTCAATTGTCAGGAAATAAAAATGAAAACACCATTTTTAGAAACATCGCAAGGTTGTAAGTCACTGACTGAATCTTATCTGGGAGATATGAGTGTTTTATTTGGTTTTAATTAGAAATGAAGCTTAAAATCTAGAGCGTGTAATCCATTAAAATCTTAGCCGCTGGTTGCCTGCCAGGGGACAGTAGAGATTTGTACTAGAAGGAAAGGAAGGCTGTATACAGAGAACAGGCCCTAGAGCTGCCTGGATGGTGGCTGGGCCAGTGGCCATGCTTGAAGGCTGGTATGACCTGGGTACAGGTGGGCCTTGCCATCCAATTTCTGGAGAAAAAAATTCATATTTGAAAAAAGTAGTTTAGAGGATATATATTAACTTAAAAACAAAATCCACAAGATTTTATATAATTTCCATATCTAAATTTAAAAACAGCTTTGTTCTCAAGAACAAATGGTATTAATATAATCTTAGCAAGACAAAAGTAATATACAAAGAGATTATAGTAGTTAAGCATAGTAAACTCATTTGAAAATTAACTTTTTCCTAAGACATTCCTTGGGTTTTTAAAAATGCACTCTAATATCATTGTGTTTTTGCAAGAACTCAAGGACCATGTAAACCAAGACACACTTGCATGTGTCAGAATCACACATCGAGTGCTAAGTCTTGCTCAGTCACACTAATGCAAAATGAAGGTGAGTGGACACAAAGTGCAGGACACACCACAGCACTGACAGGGAAGAGGACAGTCTGATAATACGTACTGTGAGAAGTTCTCATGAATTGAGTTCAGCAGGCTAATCTGAGGAGGAAGAAAAAAAAAAAAGCTATAAGCAGTAGGTCGAAATATCCCTGTGCTGCCTCAATCGTGAAAGCCTGTCCTGTTTCTGGATAACGCTTCTGAAAGAAAACCCCTTGTTTATGGAGATGAAAGTAACATGAAAAGAAGAGCAACATGTTCTAGCCCCATAGTTTTCCCCAGAGAATCTACCTTGGTATGCTATGACCATAGGAATGCAGAAGGAAGGCTTCTGCCCAGCAGAGAAGACGCTAAGCTAACATTACAGTTCTTTGAGCAAACTGCCACCACAGCCCTTTCGACCTTGCAAATACTGCATTTTCAGGGCTATGAGCTTAGCAGAGGGTCAGAGAGGGGAGTGAGAATACTGTGCCCACCCACTTCCTTCTCACAAAATCTTTTTGCCAATGTGGCCAACTGCTGGGAAGCTCCTAGAGCCTCCACAGAATGCATTATTTAAGGCCTCCATTCCCATGGAAACTGCCTTAGCTGGCACAGTAGGTCCCTCTATCTGCCCCAGGGCTCTGAGTCAGGAGAAACTAGAAACCTATTTCCTCTTTTTGGCTGTGCCACTAACTCAACTTGTGAGCTAAGGACTAAGCATTTACTACCTATGTGGATGTGAGGTTCATTGTCTGCAACACAGAAATGATATTCCTGTCCTTATGACTCCATTGGGATGTTTGAAAGCTAAAATATCATAGGCATAAATGGATTCGAATAAAATCCACAATTTATTGAAATGCAAAATTCTGTGTTAATATGGCTTAGAATTAAAAAGCCCACACTCCTCTGCATACTCCTAGTTTTTAAAAGAATGCAACAACTTCAGACACTGCTGGTGAAGACAGGTCAGTGGATTCAAGGTTTTCTCAGAAGGAACTGGCCTGTCGCTAAGTTACGCTGGCAAGCCTTTCCCATGCTGGGTTGGAAGACCCCAATACTAGGATGTGTAGCAGAGCTATCCCCCAGGTCTGACACCTCCATATGCACCTCTTGAGCTTCCATATGTTTCTCCTAAGGACAGCATTTCTCAGACAGTACTGGGCAACAGCCAGTCTCACTTCACTCCAGACAACATGAACTCCCACGGAATCTTACACTTTCTGTCTCCATATCCCAGCACTGGGTATACAACAGATGTTCCTTCTGCTTAAACTGAATGCACCCCAGACACCAAATTCATTTGAACTTTCTGGGGTCAACAGCACTGGCAGGGGCTCATCTGATTAAGTATTTTCTTTTTATAACGATTCTTACCTCTTTTTCCAAATAAACCTTTTTATCGTCTAGGGTATTATATAAAGTGAAGAACTGCTTGGTTTCCTTGTGTACTGCAGAAACTGTAAATGCAAAAAAATCAGCACAGAAATAAGAATTCGCATCAAAATGACTCTAAGCACTCTCTCCCCTGAGGCACCCCCTGTAGGACTCAGACCTGTCAGAACTGGTACTCTTGCCAGCAGTCTGGGCAGAAGCCCCGCAGGGCACAAAACTCTGTGCAGAGCTGCAGCAGGCTGATGGCAAGTAGCCAGTTCTGACTGGTCTCACCAAGAGGAGGGGCGAGAGGAACCGTTCAGGCGTGGGACAGGCAGGTTTCGGAGAAGTCCTTCAGGTGAGGAGTCCTGGGAGGAAGGCAGCAAAGATGAGGAAGCTGCCACCTCACCTCTCACTGTTTGTGTGGCCTCCTTCCGCCCCCCACCCCCAGGAGCAAGGGCCGCAGCCCATGCTTAGCACAGGCCTATTCAAGAGAACCTCCGGAGTATCTCCTCGATGAACAATATGCCCAATCCAGGTGGAATACGAGCCCAATGAAGTAAATTCTCTTCCTATTCCTGTGCATATGACCAAGGTGACACTAATTTACCAGAGCTCCCCACATCTCTACGTATAAAATTACTCTGCATCTCTGTCCACCTCCCCTTCTTCACTCTTCCCTACAGAAGAATGACTTACAAGCAAATGGCCAAATTTCAGGACTGTGAGTGTGCCGTGTTCACCAGAGAATGAGGTCACTGAGGTGAAGAGTTCCTACCCAAACTCACCCCTTCTGCTCTGTGGCTGGGCAGCTGGGCAGCCCCATGTAGCTCTGAGCCTACGCGAGCGACTTCCTCACTGCTCTCAATTTCCATAATACGCAGCCGCCCATAGAGAGATATAATCCCAAGACCTAAATTCACCGTCAGGCTTTGAGCCTAAGCTGAGAGCTTCAGTGAAGCTATAGCTAACGATCCTGATGCATAATGGTTATCCGGCACCGGCCAACACTACAGTGGAGTCTGGTTTTCCATGGGCTCTGGCTCCCCGAAAATGGGTTCCCTCTGGAACAGCACAAGTGGGGGAAAGGAGAGCAGGCCTGGTCAATTTTGGTTTCCTTGGGCAACTTCCATTAACATTTAAATCTGATTCTTTAAGCCAAACAGTCAACTTTTAACTTTCATACCCAGTAATATCTGTGTCTCCCACCAGTAGTGCAGCTCAAAGATGGGTGGAGGTCAGGGAGATTTGGGAGATTTGCTGAACATACCTGGTATCAGAAGTCAATAATCTGTTACAAATACTTTGATGCAACAGTTAAAAATGGCCCCAACATCTAAATACCTAATTTGTCTAAAAATCACATCACAAACTACTCAATATGAAGTAGTATTATTATTGCTAATAGCTTTAGAACAGTGGTACTGAATCCTGGCTGAAAAAGGGAATCACCTGGGGAGTTTTAAAGTCCCATGACCAATTAAATGAGATTTTCTGGGGACAGGGTCCAAGTGATTACAATGGGTAGCCAATGTTGAAAATTGCTGTCATAGATAAACCAGTCAACTTTTAGCTTTATTGCTCAGGAATGGAATTGTCTCCCTTACTCCATCCAGCTCAAGGATTGGGTGGGGGACACAGGTGTTTGATGATAATTAAAAAATGAATGATGTAGACATTTTCGTGCAACTGACTGAAAAAGGTCTTTGGTATAAAAATGTCCTATCATAAAATAACTTTAACATGTTATTAACAAATATACAGATATAAGGTATTATTACTTCCTATTTTTAATAATAGCTTTAAAGTAAGCAGGGTAGAAAATTAAGGGAAAAGATTTAACTTAAGGCAGTTTTTCTGCTGAGAAACTGCCATTGTTGATACTTGCCCTTGATCATTTGAATCGAATGTAGTGACTGTATAAATCCTGAGGATGGTAGGGTAAGACATGTGAAAAGAAGTATGATTCTGGATTCAAGTAAGTACAATGTTCTGTATTGAACCAGGAAGGATGCTTGAGAGGCCAAGATCTCAAGGTGATATGAGGATTTTAAAGAAGGGTTGAAGTTTGCCAGGTAGGAACTGCAGAACATTGGCAACTGGACTTGGGGACCAGCTCACAGGCCAAGATGCAGATGCCCTCCTGGGAAGGATGAAGCACTGAGGGACTGTGGGGTGTAGGGGAGGGGGAGCCAGCCAGTGATGCTGGCCCAGTGATGCAGGACTTTATCAGTGCTCTTAGGATTCTGAAGATTATCCAGTAAGTTATAAGGAGTTATTAAATATTAAAACTCTTAAAGAATGTAAATGATCAAATTTATGTTTGAGAAAGATCTCTCAGGCAAGATTGCAGGGAAGGGGTGAGAATGTAGGCAGTGATGAGATGGTAGCTATAGTAGTTCAGAAGAAATGGACTTGACCATTACTCAGAAACAGAGCTGGCAGAGCATCATGAGTCAGAGTGGACCAAGGAGGGCCCAGCTTGTCTAGACAGTGATCCCAGTGACTAAGGGGAAAAACAGGGTACGGAGGCTGCATTCAATTTTGTACCTATACAATCAGAAATGTCTAGGGGCCATGCAAGAATAGGACTCTATATCAGCGGTCCCCAATCTTTTTGACACCAGGAACCAGTGCTCCTATGAGAATCTAATGTCTGATAATCTGCGGTGGAGCTGAGGCAGTGATGCTAGTGCAGGGGAGTGGTTGCAAATACAGATGAAGCTTCGCTTGCTCACCCCAGCGCTTACTTCCTGCTGTGCGGCCTGGTTCCTAACAGGCCATGGACCGGTACCGGTCTGTGGCCTGGGAGCTGGGACCCCTGGCCTAGAGGAAGAAGTGATGGTCCAGGGCCTATTTATAGACGATATCTGAGCTAGGTCTTGAAAGCTTTGTCAGATACAAAAGAAAGGGCCCCAGACACAGGTAATAGGAAGTGTCAAGACCTCAGGTGTCAAAGTGCATAGTGTGTTCAGAGGCAGTATGTGAACTGGTGAGGCCAGAGTGTGGGCTTAGAGTAGGAAGGGGGACCCCAGGCAGCCATTTAGACTGGGGAGGATTCCAGGCAAAATAAGGAGATAGCCTTTATTCTAAAGTTTTGCCAGCAGAGGAAGAAGTGACACAATCACATGTGTGGATGAGATACTTGCAGAAGGGACTGCAAACCAGCTAATGGTCATTCAGCTGACTTATGATGTAAATAAGAACAGATATAGCAGTAGCAGTGGAAACAGAAAGGCAGTGACAACTCTGAGGGCCACCCTGAGCCTGACAAGATGTGGTCACTGATTTAGGCTGAGGGAGATCCAGTCCTGGATTACTAGGTGAATATTATGCTATTAAAGGCAAGGACATCAGCCAGAAAGTTTGTGGAGGAGGACAGTGAGAGATGCTGGGGCTGATGTTCAGGGTAATGCTGGAAAGTGGCTGGGAAGCTCAGTGGAGCCAAATGGCTGACTGGGATTAGGGCTGGTTCGAAACATTACTCTAAAAGCTCAATTAGCGTAAACAATCCAGTATAAGCACCTCAGTGCCACTCCCAGGATTATGGGTATCCCACTAACAGGCAAGGTAAAATAAGTGCTGAGTGGGCCTGCCGATAACACAGAGCCCATTCTGGTGGTGGATTTCAAAGACTGTACTATGATGCACACTCCACCACGCTAAAATGGGACAAAGCCCCTCGCCTCCTGTCTCTCCCAGGACCAGCCTTGAGAGCTTGTTAGTGGTCGATGCACCTACTCTGGCGGTAGAGTTCAATAAATCTCTTCTGATACTGTATTAGTTCGGCTCGGCTGGGCACTTCATCAATCTTGCGATGCAAAATTGCAATTTCTCGATTTCTTCGAGCCTAAATGCAAAAGGAAAGAGACAACATTATTTAGTAAAAGGCCTTATGTGTTCTCTGGGGAGCTAAACATTACTCCAAAACCCTACCTGAGCATAATCACATGCCCTGGAATGCAGGCCCAAAATTCTGCTGCTGGCCAGAGGTCCCCACCTCAAATTATGACTGACTCTCCACTTTGCAATACATGGAGAAGGTATGGCTGGAAACTGGAACCACAGTAGGCAACAAATTAATGGATCAGGAAGGAGGAGTCTGAATGGGACGGGCCTGTGGCCAGAGGCCCCAGCCAGAGCACCAGGCTCTCAAGTAACTGATTCTACCAGTGCCAGATGACGAGGAATTGATGCCGCCCTGCTGCTTCCATATACCAAATTCCTTCTCTTGGTTGAAAAGTTCCCACAATTGATTCCTAAAATACCTTTCCAGCATTTTCTCTCTACCAGGAGCTGGGGGAATACTGGCCAAACTGCCCCACTGATTACATCCAAAGCAGCAGGGCAGTGGGTGTGGCACAGGGGCGAGCAGGCTCTTTATGCAGGCAGCTCAGAGCACTACCTTCCCCAGCAAGACCGCTGCCTGAAGGAAGTTGTTCAGCTCCCACCATACATTTCAGGTCTTAGGACTAAGTGGGCTCTCATTGTTGCCTCTCTTTTGTGCCTCTCCAAGTTCTAGCTCTCTGGGCCTGCTTTACTCACAACTGCAGATGTGGGTCTCTAATTCACTGGGTAAATACAAGCCTCCAGGTGAGAAACCCATCACCTACTCTGGTTCGAGGGAAAGATGTATTCCTTTCACCCCAAGGCTACACCCTCCATGGGTGCTCAGGCTCTGACTCCACTGCCCCATCCCAGGAATCTAACGATATAATTACTCATTCTTTTACTATATCTCTAACCTCTCCCTTTTTACTGGCTCCTTCTCATTAGCATTTAAATACATTCAGGTCCTTCACTCCTTATAAAAAAGCCCTTCTTTGAACCCAGATCATCTTTCACTACCAGCCTTTCCCCTTCCTTCAACAAACTTCCTGAGAGCCACATACCCTCCTCCCTCGGTGCCTCTAACTCCCCACTGCCCTCCGGTCATCCTTCACCCACTGCAGCTGGCTTCTTCCAACACCCACTGAAACCTGCCAAGGTCACAGACCTCTGGGATACATCTAATAGGTAATTTTGTTTCTAGCTTTCTTGACTTCTAGCAACATTTACTATTCTCTCTACTGATCTGTCTGCTGAGCTCCCATGAGACCTTGGGCTCATGTTTTTGTCGCCTCTGGCTGCCTGCTCAGTCTCAACCCTCATTGAATTCCTCCTTTTTCTCAGTTTATTCTTACACAGGGTTTAGTCCCAGGGCCTCTTCTCAGCCTACATTTTCACAGCGTCAGTTATCACCTACACAGTGCTGCCACTCAATCTCCAGCTCAGACTATGCTGAGCATCAAACCCAACACCCATCACTTCTTAGACATTTCTACGTAGTTGAGTATCCCAACCTTTAAAAGCCCAAAATGAATGTCAGTGACATTCTTAGTCACACTCCCACCTGGTTTAGCCCTATTCTTTCTCCTTTAATGTTTTTTCTGTTAACAACATAGGATCCACCCTGCTCCCCAAGTGAGAAATTGGAGCAACATCCCTGACTCCTCTTTTTCTCTTATCCATCCGATAAAGCTTCTCAATCTCTCCCCTACCAGTTCCCGTCTGTCCATCCCCACCCATCCTGCCCTGGATCAGGCCCTTGTTGATTTTACTGCAGCTTCCTTCATGCCAGTCTGAAGCTGTGCACACAGGCTGCAATTTGCATATCATCTCCCTTGTATTTTGATGCATATGGACGTATCTTGGTCTGTATCGTGGCCTTCAAAGAGCCAGCCAGCTCCTAGAAAATGGGCCATTCCATTTACTATTCTGGGACTTAATACAACACTAAGTACATAGTAAGCACACTGTCAAAAAGTTTCTAAGTATACAGCTGTACTGTCCTAATTTTGTTTAATTCTGTCTCTTTAAAGATTAGTACAGTGTTCTTGTAACAAGGACAAATTTGACCTACACGAATTTAACTAAATAGCTCAGCAAAATAAACAAGAGCCAGAGATAGAAAACACAGGGTTCCGCTGGTCCCCGTAGACTTTTGGCCTTCCCACCAGAGAACAGAAAGAAGGCCTGAGCCAAAATGCAACACGATTTAACTCTTGGCTTCTGGGCTGCTATGAGCTATATCATGGCAATGTAACAAATTTTATAGTGTGATTCTGACTCTGTGAATTTAGCTTTAGAGACAACTTTAAAACCTACCACCCCCATATATAATGTCCTTCTCACAAACCTCCAGGTTTAGTAACTAAGACAGCTAAAATAAGCACTTAATTTTGGAGGAATAGTATTAGACAAGAACACTGGAACTTGAATCCTGGCTCTGGCGTTTACCAGCTGCCTGACCTTGGTCAAGTACTTAATGGAATTGAATCAATTTCTTCATTTAGAAAATGAGGCTAATATATACTCTCCACTGGGGTGAGAATCAAATCAAACGAGATGATTGTGAAAGTAACATGCCAATGTGAGGTGTTTTTATCATTGTCTTAAACACTGAGTTATCCTCCAGATAGATGATTGGCAAACAGCATCCTTAGTACCAAGTCTCTCTAGTTCTCAAACACTAAGCTTTCGAGTTCTGCTATAGGACATTCATACCTAGTTAGATGCTATCATGTATTTCTGTGCTCTAGTTTTTACTCACCTGTAGTAAACGGATCTTGTAAAGTTTCTCTTTCTCCACATTATACCGCCTGTCTAGGTCTTCCTAAAAATTGGAAAAGGACACAATTATCTGGGAATAGGAAACTTTCATTCTTTGATGAAGTCTTTTGAAGTTGAATGTTTTTAAACCACATCTCCCTCATCCTCAGGCCCCAAATTTCTTTTCTTAAGTGGCCAAGCTTAGGGTCTGGGTCCTATGTCACGTGAGAGCCTTGACATCCTTTCATATCCCTTTATAACAAAACTTCCTTCTTCTGGGATCCAGGCTGAATCCAGTGTTCCTAAGTATCCCCCAAATCCATATGTTCCCCTCCCCGCCAATAAAAACAAACTGTAATGAGAGACAATAATGACTTAAGAGAACCTACTGTACTATGCCTCTGTGTTTACAGAAAATGCTGGTTTGCTTTCTGTTCCTATTTGGAACTGTGCTGTCCAATATGATCGGCACTAGCCACACATGATATTTAAATTTACATGAATTAAAATAAAAAAAAATCAGTTTCTCAATTGCACTAGCCACATTTCAAGTATTCCCTAGCAAAAACACACAGACATACACAGAGAGAAGGATGGGAAAAGAAATGAAACATAATACAGTCTCCTACACATAGGCATGAGCAGACTTCAGCATAGGAGTCCTATTCTCTAGAAGCTTCTGACTGCACAAAGGGAAGGGAAACCCTAAAGGCGGCAAACAAACATACAGAGGCTTTCCTGCTTCTCTTCCTCCTCTCTTTCTCTTTCTCCTGGAAGTTTGCTGGAGCGCTGGTAGTGCTAGTTTAACTCAGAACAGGGGTCAGCAAACTATAGCCCAAGAGTCAAATCCTATCGCTCTTGGGTCAAATTTGCCTCTCGGCCTATTTTTGTAAATAAAGTTTTATTGCCACATCCTTTTATTTACATATTGACTATGACTACTATAGTGAAATTAGCCCACAAAGCTGAAAATATCTACTATCTGGCCCTTTACAGTTTGCTGACCCTGGAAAGTAGTACTATAAGGAGAGTTTTTTCCTTCTGCACTGCCTCATCCCTCGGAGCCTATAGGTTGTGACCAGCATGTATGGCCAATGCAGGCCTCTTCCCTTCTCCGCAGAGATGCCAGAGTAAAGACAGAAAGCCTGCGCAAGGTGCTGGGAGAAAACCCCACAGAATGGTGGCCTTCAAGGCTATCCCTAGTGAAATCCTGCCTCCATCTGAGGGACCAGATGTGTAAAATGGGGCAATGTCCCTGAGAGCCCACAGATGAGGAGGTGGCCGTAGAGAAAATTAAAGTAGGCATGAAATACTGTCACGGAAGGGTGTAAAGCTGGCCACCATGCCCAAAGAGGCCACTGGCAATCCTGAAAATGGGCAGGTACTTACATTATGAGTCATCACGGATGTGAGGGCATCATGCGGCTCTCCACTGGAGAGGGTCTGAAATGATGAATAGTAAGAAACACCCTTCTGAGTATGGTGAATGAGATAGAAGCTGAGGGTTTAGACGTAGGAAAGGGTGGGAGTAGGGGCAGTTCACTGACAAATGTCTGGTCAGGGAACAGAAAAGAACAGGCCCTGTGAGCTCCCAGATTTCAAACTGTTCTAAATGTCCGTCTGTTACACACTAATAAGCTAAACTTGTCTTTGAATGTGAGTAATAATACCTCTACTAAGATGAGATTGCTGAGAAGAGACATGAGATCCTAAAAGTTTGTGATCTGTGCAAACTCAGAAGCTGACTAAGCTGATGATTTGAGCCTCAAAGGTTAAAAGTTTTAGAAACAACTGGAAAGAAAGGCTTGTGATGATGACCCCAGGACACCACTGCACTGCATGGTCAGACTTGGCTATTTCCCCATGCAGGTCCTCACAGCGGGGAAGAGTTCTATGTCCTGGCTGAAAAGTCACAACCCATTATGCCAGGAGGAGGCATCTTTACCCTGCGCAGTCTCAGAGAGTGTGTGTGTGCGCGCGCGCGCGTGCACCTGTGCTGGCTGGCTTGGACCTGTCTCTTCCCCTCCCTGAGCCTCAAATTCCTCATTCCTACAAGGGAGGAGGTGCAAGTGATAAGTTCTGAGGCTGTGTCCAGCTCTCACATCCCAAGCATAGTGGTAATCAGGAAATAAACTTTGAACCAAGTGTGGAAGGGAAAATAAAACTCAGAGATCCTTATAGTCTCACTTGGTAAGAGAAACAGACTGTTTTCTGTCCTTGCATTGTAATTTAATGCTCGATAGAAATCCACACTAGCTTCTTGGGAGACCAAGTCTTGGTTCAGAGAGCCAGATGTGCTCAAGTCCAGAAAGCTCCTGCCCTGCTGGAGCTTTAACAATGACTCAAATGGCTCCCTTGCTTCCTGCTCATTACTGCCTTTTAAGGGTGGGACATGTCCCTAGGCAGGAGTAAAGGGTAAAATGAGTAAACTGGTACCAGATTTAGAGAACAAGCTGAGTGGGAAACAGAGGTCAGGCATTTCTTGGAAATACCCCTTTCCTGAATGGAGGGAGAGAGAAGATTTGTAATCTGGTAATTCCTGTGTGGAGTGGCTGCCATCCACACCCACTGCTGCCTTCTACCCACCAGAAGGAAAAGAAAGGAGAGAGAGAAATCTAACAAAATCAAGTGGTGAAACCAGCTGAGGAACGTGCATTCAGAGGACTACGGTAAGGAAACCAGTGCTTTTTTTCACCAGTCCTTTATAACACCAGACTTTCGCTGATTAGTCCTCTAATCATTTCACCATAGAAGTCGTAACAGCACCACATGGTCTGGAGGACTCCTTTGGGGCCTTTACCTTTTCTTCTCCACCTGGTGCTCTTTCAGCTTTCAGGTTTTCGATTTCTTGCTGTAGACGTGTCATCTCCTCCTTTAAAAGTGATATAAATAAATATGTATAAAACTTGGGCAAGCTAGTAATTAGATGCAATTATATAACTTGATCCAGAGTCTTATTTTCATATTTTGTAAATTTATGCTGGGACAAAAAGTCCATTAGGAACTAACTGACCACATCTCCAAGTTTCAGCCTGGGAGAATTCTTTTAGGAGGCTATAGGCAGCTGTGCCTTAGTCAAAAGGGCCCTTTCTTTTTAAAGGGCAGGTAAGGCACGCAGTAATCACTGGTACATAAAACAAATGGGTAGCTTGGAGCTTACTTCCAAGTAGCTAGGCCGTCTGTTTCTTCTTCTCCACAGGCCTGTCCACCTTTCCTGGTACCCTCTAGCCTGGAGCTCTGCCTCACCAATCCCCTCCTCTCTTGCCATCCTCATCTGCCTTTAAGTAAGAACCAGCTTCCAGACGGCTCCTGTGCCAGAGTGGCCTCTCTTGCCCTGGAGTGCACACAGACCTTGCCAGGACTCATCTCCTGCGTCCTGCTGTGGTCATGGTCACCTGTGTATAGATTACCCCCACTATTAGACACCGAGTTCCCAGATGGCAGGAATTAGGGCTTATAGATGTGACAGACAGACATCCCAGGTTTTCAGGACAGCCCTGGTTTTATATGATGCTATTCCTTTATACTTTAAAACTTTTAAATACATTGGTAAATCAGAAAACATTTTAAGACTGTGCTCTCGATTTTAGGGTTTGGCACACACAGTTACTAAGCTAACTCACTTCTGGTGTCCTCGGAGTGTACCCACCACAGTGCTCTATTCGTTTTACATAACTGACACATAACTGCTTGATGAATCTACCTTTTTGATGGTACCAGGACAGGATGCCATGACAGGACAAGGGGAGGTAAAGCAAGAGATTTTACAAGAGTTCTGGTTTCATGTCTGCTGATACCAAGCAACACTTACTCGACAATGTGCTTTAAATTCTTGTTCCTGGCTTTTCAGACTTTCATTCATGGCTACAAGTGCTCTCAAGTTCTGTAGGATACTGCATAGAAAAGACCAAAAAATGACATATGGCAAGCCATTATGATTTTATGAATCACAGCTAAAACCAAATCCCTAGCTAAAAAGGGACTCCCTTTTTAATTTCCTTTGTCGCTTCCCGTGTCTAATGGGTTCTCCACAAATGATAAAGACTACCGTTTAACTGACATTATTATTTGTTTATATGCCAGAGTCCATCAGGCTACATCCAAACAAATATTATAAAGCCAAGTAAGCTGTGGGTACTTCTTTGCTAAAAATGTCTGTCAGACCCAGAACTGCTCAATTTGCGCCTGAAGCTTTTTATGATTTCACAATCTCATTTAAATGAGTGATACTGAGGAGATTTTACCACCCAAACGGTTTGGTGACAAAAACATCAAATGTAAGTGCTTCTTACATGTAATTTAAATTGTCTAAAGACAACTAATTCAAATGGGGGAAAAAAAAAAAACCTGCAGCAGCTGTTTGGCCGAAAAAGACTGTACCTTTACACCCAAGGAGATATGGCTAAAATGAGTACTGTTAAAAAACTGGTAACAGAGGTTAACTCCGGGGAGAACTGGGATGCTGGGGGATGGGGTGGGAAGGGGAATTTTTCACCATATGCCTTTTTGTACTGTGAATGTATTACTTAGTTTTTAAAAACAGAAAAATTACAAAAACGAAACCCCAAGACACATAGCTTCTGATCCCCAGAAGAAAGGTGGCTAATTTAGTGTGGCCCAAACATATCTCAGCATGTGCCCAAGCCATGGGCACATTCTGGATTGGCGCCTGAATTAGTGGATCTGTATGGGGCCTGAAGCATGACCGCTGGCTCCTTAGTCTGGCGCTCCAACCAACTAAGGCGCCAGGCACTGGTAAAGTTACATTCTTCAAACAGAAAATAAACACATGCTAAAACCTCTTACCTTGGATCAGCTTTGGATTCTATCTTCTCGAGGGCTGCCTGTTCCTTGTCCAGTTTCTCACTATAACTCTTCAACTGCAAAAGAGAATGGAGGCATCGTTGCTACAGATTTGGTAGTGTAGCGGAGTAAGCACTTCCATTCTTCCCCCTGGTTCCACCTGTACCACACTTCTGACAGGTGGCCAAGCCCACAGGATTTAGCTGTACATTGAGAAAATAGGTGGACAAGAAAAGTAGGATGAGGGGTAGAGGGACAACATGGACAGGACACAAAACAGACCCTTCCGACGCATACTGCTGGTTAATGAAACCCTGGCAAGGGCTTTTAATCACTGCAGCAAATGGGTATAAAGTCAAGAGTAATGTTGACAGTGGCTGCCTTTCAGTAGGAAGGGGGTAAATGAAAGCAGTGGCTATGAGTCAGCCCTGGGTTTAAATTTCAGAATGCCACTATTGTGGTTATTAACAGGGACAGGGTTAAATCTCCCATCGTCTTGAATAATTTCACCTCCATTTTTCTGAGTTAGATAGTAAGGTTTAAAAAATTTTTTAAAGAAACTTTAAAATAAAGTATAAATTATAAAGTGTATAGTTATAGCATACAACAGATTACTAAGCTGCCATTTTAAAAAAGTAAGAAAAATGCAGCTTTTTAATGATGATCTCTAATATCTACCTGTTAGGTGAAGAAAACAAGGTATAAAACCAAGTATAATATGTTTCTGATCAGTATAAAGGAACATATACAATGAATGTATACATGTATAAAAGAATATACATGTTACTTATATATGTGTAAAGTATTTCTGAAAAGATTCGTAAGAAATTTGTTGCATTAGTTACCTCTGGAGGGTTCTAGTTGAAAATGAAAGACTAATAAGCACAAGTTGCAGCAACGTTTTCTTGCCTTGAGTCCTAAAAATTCCAGACTATTACGTTGGAACCTCAGGGACAAGAAAGTTGGCCAACAGATAGGAATAGATGGTGAGAGAGGCCTGCTGTGTGGAGTTAGAAGATGCAGGAAGGACTGGTCTGCAGGCCTGGGATCTGCATCAGGAATAGTCAGCTGGGCTAAGCAACATGGCCTGGCTCCCTTAACCCAAGCGCTAATACAAGAGCTGGTGCTCGAGTCACAAAGGCAAGGCAGGGCCCCAGAGAGTTGGCGATACTCAGAGAAATGAGAAGTTCCCCAACCCTGAATGTAGGTTACCATTGGCTGATCCCACCAAAGAGTAGAACCCACCCTTACAGAGTAATCACATGAAGCAGGCTGCATAAAATGGATGCAGAATCCAAACTGCTGATAACAGGAAATTTCAGTCAAAGATAGGCATACGCTAAGAATTATCAAACATCTGAAGATGAAATCATAAAAACATGTATCAACTCAACATAAATTTTGATCTTAAGAAATAGTTTATAGATCAAGAAAACCTTTAGACAATTAATGCCCTTAGATGGAATAAGGTGCTGCATATACTAAAAGAATCAACCTCACACACAGGAAATTAAAGTTGTAATTGCTGAAATTATGTGGACAGGCTAGAACTTGGTGTTCCCCCCTAATGCAGGGGCTAGCCAGTCTCCTGGCCTTCTTGCAGTGGCATGCAGCCTCCCCCACAGTCATCTGTCCTCATCTTCCATGTCCTGCTTTACTTTTCCTAACTTTATTAGAAAGACAGGTTTCCCATTTTTTAGTACCACTAGGTTATCCTGGAAGGGCAGGTGTTGCTGAAAGGTAAAACCTGGAAACACTGGTGTGAAAGGGCCAGAGTACTCACTTTGCTCAATCTTTGTGATGAATAGAGACTGAGGCCCAATGACAAAGTGCATTACTTATTCAGGACCTGGTCTTCAGTATTCTGACCAAATCAGGCTTCTTCATAAGCTGTTCAGAACCAGGTTTTGTATAATTTCTCATTTTTGTAGATGAGAATTAGTGTGACTGCCCTATTAGATAGTAAGCTCTTTGAAAGGTATTTGGTGCCGAACTAGACATGGCTCCCTGCATGGCCTCTATGCCTTAGTATCCCCATCTGTAGAACAGGGATGATAACAATGTGTTATTAGGGCTGTTGTAAAGATTCAATGGACTAATACAAGTGACATTCCCAGAATACATTCAGCACATAGTAATTGGCTGTTATTATTATTTGAAGATAGAAAGACTCTCTCTTATTATTGACTTAAATCACACCCTCTACCTTTTTGGCACATGCCGGTGGCTCAATTTGATTTAGTGTTCAGTACAAAAAGCCACTTTATAGCCACTTAGGATTTATATCCTTAGGAGGCATATAAGGGTCTTAGAAAATTGATATCAAGATGTTTTACCTTTAATCTCCTCCAGATTGTTATACAAAGACATGACCTGGCAAACTTCATGCTAGGGATTCTGCAGCATTAAAATAAGACAGCAGCAGGAATTTCACCCCAGGAGTTTGCCTTCTAATCCATAAGGAATGTAGTCACAAAATAATGGAAAGAAAGCCGATCTGTCCAAAGCCATCTTTAGAAAAAAAATTTTTAATTTACTGATTTTTGTGCCTGCCTTTTAAAAATATTCTGACAATAATCAAAGACAGTAGTTCAGGTCAGAATTAAAAAGCTTTGTCATACTTGTAAGTATTGCATATTGCTATAAACATAAGAATCTTAAATAGGCAAATTTCATGTGAAATTAAAAAAATAAGGACAGTCTGGTTTGAGAGATATCTTTGGGGATCAGTCCTGTTTCCACAAGGTCCAGAAAGTACTAGGTGGGGCCCTTGAGGTAAGGCAAGGCCCCTATAAAGTACAGCTATGGCTTGAGAACCAAAATCACAATGACAGCTTTTCCAATCCAGATAAGGATGGTTCTATGGAAGTGCAAGGGACAAAAATATCTCAATGCCCCTCATGACGGAACTGGCATCAGAGGTGCTTGTTTTCTTCACCTGGTTTCCTAGGAAATCAGAAGTGGGAAGTAAGCAACACTCTGATGCTGATGTGAGATGGTGTACTAGTATCCTGGGCTAGAAAATGGATCGTATGGTTCAAAATATATACCAACAACCCTCTTCCTCTTCATGAGAACCTTCCCCCCTCACCTAGGCTTAACTGGCTTTTGTACAGCAAATTATATCATTCTGTGGTTCTCTCATCTTACAAACAGAAACCATCTCACTCTCAAAGAATTTAGTACTTTGGAGCTATTCTACAATCTGGGGTTTGAGGGGCACAGGCCTTTTACTGTGAATGACGCTTCATATTCTATTTATTTAATTTTTTTTAATTTTTTTATTTTTTAGGTGAGGCAATGCTTGGTTGACCTCACAGATCAACCCGTGCCCGTGGAGGAAGGAAAATCTGCTCACCTTTGTCAGTGTTTTCTTTGTTTCGTCGTATTTGGCTTGTAGGTTGGTATGATTTGCACGCAGCTATAAATAAAAGATAGAAAACATCTGCTTTCATTTGATCCTTACAACAACACATATATGAGTGACATCCCATTTCACAGATGAGATGGAAGCTCAGAAAGATTTAAATGGAGCAAATGTGGAAATTTTAGAAAGGCTGCCAACAACAAATGAAGAAAAGAACTCATATATAATTAGTATCAGCTACATGTCAAGTGAAGTTCTGGATAGTCTGCATAAATCCTATCACTGAATCCTTACATTCAATGGAAAAAGACATTATCCTTATTTTACAGATGAGGAAATAAAGACTCAGAGGGATTAAGTTACTTGACTAAAGCTTCATAGCTGATACCTGATAAAGCTTGGATTCAAATTCAGGTCTAGTTTTTCTGTATGGCTACACTGATTCAGTTAACCAACGTGCCCATTCACAGAATACGAACTGCATTTCAGCATTCAGGATTCTAGTATAGGATAAGACTGGTTGGGAAACAATGCAAGATAGAAGAAAGGATTCAGGACTTTAACACTAGGAGAAAGAAAATGAATTATCCTTACTGTTCAAAGTTATGTAACTGTAAACTTACATCTCGAAAATGTCATTTCCTTTTTCCTTACTAAAAATGTATAGCCTTATGCTGTCTATGAACTTTTAGAAATCTGGAAATATCCCATGAAAAGTGCAAAGGTTTACATATTTTTACTTTGAAAAGGGGAATTAGCAGAAACCCCCTGTCAGACTCTTTGCTATCGTATACAAATGAACAATGACAGAGTTTATCCTATATCTCAACGATTATTTGAAAATAACTTGCCCCATCCTTGAACCTACAAGCAACTTATTGAGAATTATGTCATCTTCAGACTCATTATTCTTCAATCATGCTTCTTGTTACCAATCTTCAGACTGATGAATGGCTACTCTTCTAACAAGGCCTATCAGGAAGCCAACTCAAGCAGAAAGCAGAAGTGAAAAAGAAGGGACATAGGTGGGCTCTGGCTTCTCTCTGAAAGGGAGACATCTGTGCAATGAGAACTTTTATTAACCTGTTTATGGAACTGGTAGATGAGAGTTTTTCTGGAGAAAGTTTTTTTTTCCCCCTCTCTTCTTTTGAAACACTAGTGATTTAACTCTTAAAGTTCTTTGGGGCTCCTGGAAAGGGTCCTGGAATTTTCCCACCTGTCTGACCCAACTTCTAGCCTACCTCTCACCCCTGCAGCCACCTACCCATCTGACATTTACCCAGTGCTCTGCTCAAATGAGGTGTGTGAGAGGAGACTACGAACATGACCTAGTCCTTTCCCTCAAGGAGTGGGACTAGTAAACTGTGGATTAAGTATGAGAAGAGCAGGGGCAGAGACAGGCCCAGGAAGGCCCAAGCAAAGAGCTGCCTTATTTATCAGGGAGTTCAAGGCAGGCTTCCCCAGCAAAGACTCACATAAGCTGCATCGTGGCAGGGAAGAAGAAGTATGCTAGGAAGGAAAGACTCATCTCTAATTTAAGTAATAAGTGTTTTCTTCATCTCCTCATCTGACCACATTTTCTTAAAGAGGAAATTGTCCCAGTAGCTAGGCTTAGTTTTCATTTTGCTAGAGTCTTCCACGTTTCTCCTGCCTCCATTTTCTTCTTCATCACTAACCTTTAGACTTACTTCCAAAATCTAGCTGCTGGTTAATACTTTTTTCCTGGATTCCTTTCTTTCCTCAATCTCAGGTTTCTTCTCAGCTATCTATCAGCTGTACCCAAGTTGTGCCATTGCAGCATATTCTCTTTTTGGACCACAAAATGTTTCTTACTCCTTCTCTTGCTTTTATCCTTCCCCTATTTCTCTATTGGGCCAAGATCCTCTCCAGGGTTCTTATCACCAAAGCCACAGGTGCATCTTGGTTGCTTTCTGCCTGCATTACCTTGTAAAAGAGGTTCTTGGATTTAAAATTTGGATTATCTCATATTACTGGTAGAAGTACAAATTGGTACAGTAACCGATGAATTATTTGAAAGTTTCTAGCAAAATTGAAAATGCACCTATTTTTTATCCAGCAATTTTACTTCCTAAAAATCTATCTTAAAGAAGTATTTATATGTTTGTACAAAGATGACTGCATGAAGATATTCATGGGAGCATAAATCTGCAATTGGGAAAAAATATCCTGGAAAAACCTACATATCCAAGAAGAGGGAACACATTAAATAAATTACAGTATATATCTACTATATCATACTATATAGTCATCAGAAAGAATGAGGTAGATCTATATGTTCAAATCCTAGTTCCACTGCTAACAAACTGTGTGACCATGGACAAAACTACTTCACTTCTCTGTGTCCGTTTCCTTATTTGTAAATGGAGGATAGTTAATGGTACTATTGTTCCACTGGGTACAATGTTCACAAGAACTTTGTGTGAACTGAATGAGTTAATTTGGAAAATAACTTTGTAATATATTCAGTAAAAAAAAAAATCTGTTTTAGTCATTATTATTACTGATAGAGAGATTATCTGTGATAGAGTAAATGAAAAACAAACTCGATTTTATGACCAAACAAACCACTGTCCTCAGGTGAATGGGCATATATGAGAGTTTGTAAAGGCCTAGAAAATAGAGGCTGGCTTTAAAGGAGTGGAACATTTGAACCATTTTAATCTTTACATAGTTCTAAGCTATTTGGTTTATTTACAGTAAACTTATATCATCCTTATAACTTAAACAAAAAGTGGTTGAAGCATTTAAAAACAGAGACAAAAAATGTGTTTAGCACATCTGCACATAGACACACTCAGTATATTCTCTCTCATTATGACCTGCTACTCAGTGCCCACCAAGAAGTGTGAGGTAGATGCATGGGGCTGAATGAGGAGGCTAGGGAGGCAGTTGAAGAGAGTGGAAGGAGCTGGGATCGAAGTCCTAGGATTGAATTCCTACACAAAAGGCATGTTGTTTGCTGCCCTTGTCACTTCTGGCAGACAGAATCACAGACTATGAAAAAATGTACATCAGCTAGCCTAGAGGAGAGCAACCTTTTGTGGCAGGGCAAATTTAGGGACAGTAACAAAATTTAGGGGCTTCAGATTTCTTTAATAGGACATTCCAAATTAAAATGGGTTTCAGCGAGTTACCTGAAAAAAAAAAATGCATATTCTTATAGCTCACATTTTTTGAGAATAAAATATGAAAATGATGTTGGTTTTTAATCTTTACAAAACATTAATATCTAGGCTTTTTTGAAGAACATTCTCATTTCTTGTTTCTTACATTTGCATAAAGCTTTGGTTCATATAAAGTGCATTCTTGTTTATATTTTCATTTCATCCTTGAAGCAATCTCTCCAGGCACATTTTTACCATCATGTGAGACCCCTAACTCATATGTGATATGTGACCATGAACCATCTCCCTCCCTACCTCATTTTCCTCACTCAGTTGGCCTAGCTACACAGCCAGGTATCACTGCACATGCTGGTCATCTTTAATAACGCTAACCACAACAATAATGATCACTGTCCCTTACTGATAGTCTGCTACATATTAGGCAGTATGTCTGAAAAATAATAGGCTCTTGGTAAACATAGATTCTGAACCAATTGCAAAACAGGCTCCAGAGTCAGAGAGGCTTGCCCTTTCAGCTGGACTAAGAATGTGCCTGGACCATCACTAGAATGAGGCACAGCATTCCTTCTCTCCAAGTTCAGACAGGAGTTAAAAACAAACATCTACTCATACTGAGATACTCTGGCTCATGAGATCTGCAATATCCTCAAAACTATCCTTTCTCAGAGAATAAAGACATTATGATGGAGAAAACCTCATCCTTGATTCATGCTCACCTTGAGTCTGTGATGAGTTCTTTCTGAACCAATCACTTTCAGGTTCTTTTCAGTGCCAAGGGTCAGGAGTACAGATGACCCTCCCTGTGCTGAGAATTAACAATGTCTACACAAATTATCAAATGGAAGCCAAATCAGAGTCAACCTCTGCATCCTTGTTTGCTTATGATTCAGAGTATTTGGTAAAAGCAACCTATTGTTTGTTCAGCTGTGCTAGAACAAATTCCAATAGAACAAATGGAATCAAAGATATAAATGGCTAAGACCATTTGGTAAAGTAATATATTTTGAACATGTGGGACTTGAAAAGATGAAAAATGCACAAGTTCGAAATGCCAACTGGCATCCATTTTTGGAAAATCAATCATTACAGGAACTGCTTGTGAATTGTTCTTTCGAAAGCCATATTCATTTCTATAATCTGCTAATTTTTTCGATTAATTAAATCTTACTGCTAACATAACTGAAACGTAACTTTTTATCTCTAATGACTGTTCTGAGTCAAACTCCCCAGCTTCCTCTTTACTTTCCAGGGCGAATATATAAAGGTCTTTCTAAAACAGTCCCATCTGTCATCAAGTATTACAGAATGCCGTCTCATAAAGCTCTTAAAAATGATCTGGTTTCCTCCATTTCTCCTACCACCACTAGTCGAAACCATCAACAGCTCATGTCTGGACTACTGGATCAGTCTTCTAATGGTTTTCCTTGAACCCCTTCTCACCCGAGTCCAATTAATTCATGCTCCCACGGCAAACAGAATAGTCTCTGAAACATGCAAATCTGATCATGCCCCTCTCCTACTTAAACCCTCCAATGGCTTTCATTGTCCTTAACATAACCTGGGACATCCTGTCTGATAATACTCTGCTGACCGGTTGGCTCACTCACGACTCTCCAACCATAAAACAGAAATTGGCCAAGACCCTTTCTTTCCAAGATCTTAGTTGTTGCATAAGTCCCTACACCTCCTATGCAGACTTCCTGCCCAGCCAACACCTACTCATCTTTCCAGCTGCAGTCCTCTGTGACCCAAGATCAGGTCAGGTCTCCCTATCAGTCACTCTCTCGGCTTCTGAGACTTCTCCTTTAAGCACTTATCACAGCTCTAACTAAATGATGATGTGTGTGACTTGTTTAGTCTATGTCTCCCGTTGCTACCTTAAGATCCCTGAGAGCTGGGATCATAACTTGTTTATCCATTCCCAAAGCCTGGTTTAGTTCCTAGCATACAGAAGTACTCCGTGAATATTTGTGAATTAACAAATCCTATGATCTTCTTCTAGAACAGAGGTCAGCAAACTTTTTCTGTAAAGGGCAGAAGGTAAATATTTTAGGCTTTGTAGGCCATGTGGTCTCTGTTGCACCTACTGAACTCTGCTACTAGAATTGAGAAGCGGCCACAGAAAATATGTAAACATATGGGTGTACGTATATTCCAATAAAACTATTTACAAAAACAAATGGAGGCTGAGTTGGTGCAAGGGCCATGGTGTGCTCTCCCCTGCTCTAGAATCTCCTTTGACCATTCTACCATGAAGATCTCAACTCCTTCCCCAAGTTCTCCCTTCTTGAAGAATGGTTTCATTTTACTTGAATAAAATTATAAAAAGAAAACACCAACCTCTTCCAGATGTTTGGTCTTCTGCAGAATCTGCTTGTTCAAGGAAGTGACTTTCCGACGATGCAGTTGGGAAGTTCCTAATTTTTCTGGACTTTCTTCAGCTGTTAGCTCAGATTGCTGTGGAAACAGGGAGGGCAAATCCAAAGGATTTAATTAGTACACGTTGGTTCACGTTAGAAAACTCCTTCCCTGCTCATTTTGGGCAGAGTACCACAGGCTCCTGTGCAAAACCCAGGTCCAGAGATGATGATTTTGGCAAAATGATCAAAATCTCTACCAATAGAATCTGCATTCCTCGCAGAAGGAATATCATGTGCAGAAGCGCAGGGATAAATAACTGTAATAATGTTGATATCTTATAAGAATAGGGCATCAAAAAAGGGTCTTAAACAAAGGAATGTCATAGTCACGCTATCTTCTTCATAAGAACATTCTGGAATTATCAAGAATGACGAATTGATTCACTTTCATCATAGTAGGATAAGCATGGTTAAAAAGTTTAACCATTCAGAAGCACTTACAATGAAGAGCAACACTCTGCCACTTATTTCTCTCCATCTGTGGACTCATTTAACCATTTCTTATTTCTCTTCTGGTGTTCACAAAGCATAGATTTGAGAGGAATAAAAGTTGCTGAGAGAGGCCACTAGGAAATTTCTGAAATTATATATGTGAGAAGATGGAGAAGAAAGTTTGGAAGGACATAGAGACTATCAGGACTGAGAGGTGGGGAGAGATTTCTGGATAGGGAGATGAAGTGAATGCAGCAACATTACTGAGAAACCATGCATAGAAGGAAACAGGTTGGACATAAACAGATGCTTGGAGACCCCAGTGAGAAGCTCCAAAAAAAAATAAACAAGAAGGTTGACCTTGTTACAATGGTGTCCCTAGAATACTTCCTAGATGATCTTAGATAGCTTTATTAAACAGTTAAATGCCCATTATAACCACACTTTCTTTTTTACTAGAAGTAGCCCAATTCCAAGCGAATCACTGATTTTAAACCCAAGTGCAACAAGACTATTTGGGTATTTGATTTTCCCTGTATGTTTTAAGCCCAGTGATCATGGGCCTAAACATCTAGAAGATTTACCCATGGGGAAAAGAGATGAAAAAGTGAAAAGGAGGAGAAATTAGATGGCATAATCACCATTTATTCTGGCTAAGAGTTTGTGAATTCAGCAACATTATTAACAGATGATGAGTTTTTGCTGGTTAACAACTCTGGAAGTGGGAAACAACCAGCAGGATATAGCTGCATAAAACAGTAAGAACATCATTTTCTGTCCCATGGGATGGTAGGCCACAAGGAAAAAAGAAAAACTAAGCATTTGCTTTTGCAACATATTTATCTTTGAAACCTGGGATTTTGGAAAATGTCAACTAACAGACTCCAGCTTATCTGGATTTCTAGGAATTGGAGTTAACTTTTAAAGATGCAATTGGACACATCAAGATATTCACAACTTATAGTCTGGAGAAGGAGAATTGTTTCTAAAAATTATTTGAGAGTACAAAAAAGGGGGGATGAGGAAAGACAATCTTCCTCTATTTTGACTGCATTATCCTGAACTGTGTTATTTGGCCACTTCTATCTGTTATATATTTAGCAGCTTTTTTCGTAAAGATAATTTCAGATTTGGGTTTTAACATCCAACTTAGATTCCTTGACACTGATTTTAAAAGTGTCACTGGCATATCCTCAGAGCATTTTACTTTGCTAGCAGAATTACATAAGCCTTCTATCTCATGATTTATTGACATTTGAAATAGAATTAATTCCCCATTCACAGGAACTACCCCACATGGTGTGTGTTATGTTTGATGTTAGGATTATCTTGAGTACCCTGATCTCCTCCAGCTGCCTTTCTGGCTTTGGACCTGCCTGAGTGTTGGGCAGGCAGCCCCTAGGGGATCAGTGTCTCGCTCACTTCCTCCAGTCTGCAGGGGTGAGCACACACCCATTCAGTGCCATTTGCACTTTGGACATGGGTTGGAGGATGTATCCAACTCAGGAGATTTTCCTGCTGATTAACTGATTATGGCCAAGGTTCCAAGAAAATGAAATCTGTACTTCCCACCCAGCTTCTACACCCTTTTATCAGTGTACCTGGTACATATATAGCTTTGTTTTAAAACTTTTGACTTCACTTTCAAGAACTCTTCTTGCAGGAAAACCAGTAGCTCTCTTGATATCTGGAAAGATTTCCGGGCTGCCTGGCTGGGGTGCTCGTGCGCGCGCACTCTCTCTCTCTCTCGATTTAAATTTTTAGCTATATGGTCTCTCAAGACTCTTTCAGGGGTTCTTCAATATCAAAATCCTTTTCATAATAATACTAAGGTATCATTTTTTTCATTCTCATTCTCATTAATTCCCATGATTATAAAGTAAAAATTTCCAGATGTTATATGACGTGATAACACTGCTTTGATGTGAATATGTAAAATATTTGTCATTATTTTTAAATGAAGTCGTACATAAGCTATTGGGATCTCAGTAATTTTAAGAGTTCTTAAAGGGTCGATCCTAAATTAAAAATTCTGAGAACCACTACTTTAATCTAAGGGGCCTGACTTACTTGGGAATCACGTATTGGTCTCAATCATTGATTGGCACAGCCTCATGAATACAGAGCTCCAATCAATGGAGTGGGCTCACCCATCATTTATACAACATTGAGAAGGAAAGTTCTTTCTGATTCCACTCTTTTACTAGACAAGTGAGTCAGAGAACCATACAAACATAAAAAATACCTGCAGTGCACAGAAAGAATCTTGAAGTTTCTGTACAAACATACTACTTATACCTCTGTGATGATAGTCTATGTTCTCAGCAAACACAGGCTTTCAAAATCCTTTCTCTTATTATTAGGCAGCAATTCTCACTGCTCTGTGGAATTCCTTAAATTTGCATCTAAAAAGCATCAATGTACACTAACATCAATATAGTAAGTGCCATTTCCATATCTGACATTTCTGCAGTCCAATTAAAATGAATACTATGAACATGAACAGGCCCACAGAACATATAGATTTTGAGTTCCTCCATTTGTCTTTGAGTCTAGAGATGGGGCTATGCAAACTGCTTTGTTTAATGGGAAGTTATTTTTGTACAGATAAAATTATTTACTCCAGAGCTAAGCTGAAGAGAGTTCTTAACCTAGTCAACGGAAATTTAATTGATCTATTTTTCAAACATACTTTTTATTAAGCAATCTAAGGTTTTCATTTCTTTCAAAAACCCTCTACAAAGCCAAAATAACAAGACCGATGAAGGCAGAAACAAGTCTTTAAAGCAGTATGTCTCATTTGCAGTTCTGTTCACCATCTGTCACAGTGGGGAGAACACTGAAGATGACCAAGTTGAATCTTGAAGAATGAGTCAAAGTTGTCCAGGTAGAGAATAGAAAATGGGGCTTTATTGTAAATCCTTGACAGAAAAAATTAAAATCCTGGGGTATCTTAACTGATTTCTATTTGAAAAGTACAATATCTCTCAAAGAATACCAACCATTTACAAATACTCCACTTGTGTTTACATTGGAACCAAAGCTAAAGTACCCATCTACTTTTGTTCAACAATTTCAGATTAAGAACGTGCTTTCAAAACCACAGCATGGATTAGATAACTTTTAGCACCGATTCAATGTTTTCTAATAATTGACATACATTCATAACTTCCATTCTTAGGGGAACAAGATTTAAATGTCATTCAGTAATGTTAGCCTGGTTCAAAATAATAAATTCCTTGGAGGAAAAAAAATGATTACTTTAGCTAAAACTGCATACTTTTATAATTAAAAGAGACCCAAAAGGTTATCTACATATCAACCTTCTTCTTAATACAGGAATCTCTCCTATACCACCCCCTCCCTCACCAAAATATGGTCACTAAGCTAATAGCGAAGATCCTGATCTCATGATGGTGCCAGAAGCTCTTCATACCAAACAGAGGAACTTCCATTTCTGGTACCTTGACAAACAGTCCTTTGAAAACAAGTATATGGACAATATAAAATATTTATTTTAAATCTTTTAAAAAATCTGTAAGCTAGCAAGAATGTAAGAAATCCTGGTGAAAGTAGGAATCCTGGAAGGTATGTGTACCCACTGAAGTTGGCTTTTTTCTCAAGGCTATTTGCCAAAACCAGGTAATCTGAAACTCTAATTTTTTAGAATTTAACACTTGCTTTACATAAACCTTGACACAGGTGTAAGAGGAAATAAATCTGCAATGAGATTTTATAACAAAGATTGGGTCTCATGTATTTCTGCAATCTAAATTCATACACTACTTGGATGGTCCCAAAACTCACAAGTCAAGACTATGTGTACAATACTTGGGCCAAGGTATCCCTAGGTGCTTGCCAGAAGCAAAAGCAAATCCTCTCTGGAAGAACAAAGCTTCAACTCTAGGCCTTAAAGAACTTCTACAAGTAAATTTCCAAGGAATTTGAACTTCCAAAAATCAAAAGCACACACGAAGCCAAAGTACCATGAGCAAAAGCCAGCAAAGACAGTAGAATCAGACTTGCAAACACTCAAACAAGAACCTATCCATTCCTCCCTGAAGTAACAGAGATGAACTGTAATCACTCACAGAACAGTTCAATTTGTCTTGTCTAGAAGTATTCACAGCTTTTTTCTTTGCTTTCTGTAACAAGATGTTAGTACCTTTCAGTATCTTGGCCTTACCCTCTGGATATACCCTAGCTCATGTGACCTTTTCAAGTACTCCAGATGGAATCTGACATATCCGACAGATAGGATGGGATCACCATCCACTTTCCATACTGTGCTTCTGTTAATGAAACCGATACACAAACGTTTTCAATATTCTTGACTCCCACTAATGCAATCCCATGAACTTCAAAGATCCATATTCATGTAACATTGCTGAGTTGAAGGCACAGCTCTGGATCCCAAGATAAGCAATAAAACAACACTTTCCAGGATGCACTTAACATTTAGGAAATGTGAACAAAATGCAAAACCTCTCTTTTACTGTCAGGTCAGATGTCATTATCACCAAATCTTGAATTGGTATGACTGATTTTTCTGAAATTAAATAAAATAATTCGCATTGCTTGTCTTTAAAAAATGAATTTGTTTGGGCTTATAATTTTAATCTAAGATATTTTTGACTATTGATTCTATTCTCTAATGTACTAGCTACCTTTTCTTTTTTAGCTTTAAATGATGTTCAAATCTGACAGAACTAATTCCTATATCTTTATCCAAATTGATAAAGACCCTGAAAGGTATAGGCTGTGCTATGTGGCTTGAGACAATCCCACCAGGTTGATAATTCATTAGCCAATACCATTCTCTTGACTGGTGTCACTCAGAATTTAGGAAATCTTGAAGCAGTTTGGAAACACGAACGTATTTAGCATCATCCTCTCCAGATTCCTTAATCTCTAAATTCTGGTAACAGTTTTAAATCTCTCTCCCCACCTTCATTTAGTTCAACTTTTCATTACTCAGAACCTAGTATAGGTGGGGCTCAGTGGTATGCACTGGGGATATGGAAAAAGACACAGACCTGACCCTTAAATCTTTACTGTCTAGTTGGGTAAAAGCAACTCATTCATAAATAAAGGGCTGTGTTTTCCACTTTCTCCCCAAGCCTAAACTGTGCCACAGAGGAAGAGAGACTTTTGAAAGCTCTTCTTTTTCCTTCTTCTCTCTACCTTTCCTCTTTCCTTCAACAAATGTTTATGAAAACCCTATTATGTTAGGCGCTGGGGATATACAATGATCCTAGCCCCCATTGATGGCAAGCATGTTAGTCCTGAGAAATAAGTAGACCAATAAAATGGTGCACTCAGCAGTGTTGTGAAGGAGACAACACGGAGCTGATCCATACAACATCGCAGAAGAGCTTATCTTAGGAAGGGAAGTCACTCTTAACTCTGGGTGAGTCTCCACAGTCTTCCAGTCATCCATCTTCCATTAGCCTCTACTGAGGATTGTTTGTTAGGCAACAGAGGTACAGAGATGAAAAATGAAATCCTGGCCTTACAGAAGTATACAGGTTTAGGATATGACTTGTCTACCACCTGTGACTTAAGCAAAGAAGTAGAGTCTAGAAGGAAGGGATATAAAAATAGACCCCAGCCCTCGCTGCTCCTGATCCCAACTGGGTTTTTCTACTTGTGGCCACAGCAGAAGGTTACCAAGAGGGCAATAGCTCCCTTCCTCCACACTTCTTCCCCAACTTCATATGCCAGTGCTGCTAGAAAATAGAAAAAGTGTGTGTGTGTGTGTGTGTGTGTCCAGATGATGGGATTAGAAACATTCATATCTAAGCTTATTAGAAATCACCCTGGTTTCAGCTCAGGCCTGATTCTCTAATAAAGTAGTCGGGGTCTGCTGGTTGCTAAGCTTCTTATGACCTTCTGGTGTAGGCAAGGCCCCTGGGGTGTGGTATCTTTACTCAGTTCCCAGCCCTCTTAAATTAACCTTTCCCATTTCACCACAACTGGGTACAATTTTAAAAAGTCATCCATCCTGCCTAATTATTAACAGGAAAAAAAGTTCTGTATCAACTACACCAGCAACCACTTTTCTTTGGGCACATACTGACATTTCAAATGGCAACACAAACCAAGTAGCTACTGGTGTCCACTTGCAATCACATAAATTATCCTGTAATTTATCTCTTTACAGGTTGACTGACTCCTAATCAGGAGCTCCTTAGGGCAGCATCCATGTCTTACTCACATCTCTCCATCCTTACACTTGACACTTCTTGGGACATAGCACCTGCTCAAGATGTTTGCTGGAAGAATAATTCATCCTATCTAAGGTTAATTTTATCAGTTCTTTAGCAGAAAAGAAATCAAGATGAACACTTAAAATACCCCCAAATTATACCAAGTCTCTTTGTAAACATTTGAGAAGTCTGCATAACACTTAACTGGAAAAAATCTCCTGAGGACCTATTATGAACAACTTATGGAGGTGCTAGCCCTCATGTTTGCCCAGAACCTTTTGGTTTCATAATAGCAATCCCTTCCTCTGGTGAATTATTATCTTGCACTCTCTCTCATTTCAGAGGGGCTGCCTATAAGGAGGCTGGCCTCCTGGCCAGAAAAACTATCTCAGTGAGGAATATGAGACGTGAGCCATGCCAAAAAGAGGAGAGTCTTTCCTTAGGATTTTATACACAGTTGCAGGGAGGGTGCTCTAAGGCTGTAACAGTCTGTGGTGAGCCCTCCAAGGTACTAACAGACACAGAAAGGGACAAAGTGAAGCAAGGGCAAAGAGATATGACAAGGCTGTTGAGTGCCTAGGACCCCTGCATTTATAGATCTTCTCTTTTCCTTATACCACCATTCAAGGAAGAGTTTCTATCACTTGCAGCCAAAATGCTCCTATATAGTACACTGTCCAGGTTAGTGAGTGACAGAACTTAAGAGGCAGTTTTTTCTGCTGGTTGCATCATAAAGTGGAATAAAAATTATCATGGTAGAGGGGGACAAAATACACTCTAATCAAATGTGGTTGTCTGAATCCTCTAGAGGAGACCTTCTTTCTGTTGTGTTTTTATACATACATCCCTAACTGTGCCCTGGCCATTGCCTCTCTGTGGCTATACCCAGCTCTAATTACCTAAGATTCCCCAGGTGCTCCTGAAAGATATCATATCAAGACAGAGTATAGGCTTCCAATTAACTGCCATAGAATGGTCCTCAAAATCAAAAGGTCATAAGCAATGGTGCCAGAATTTCTTAATTGCTGGACAGGAGAATTTCCAAAACCTATAAGAAAAAAATTCCTTCCACAAATAAGTCCCTTGATGAACCAAAATTCATCTCACTATGGAAATATGATCAAGATGTTGACAGTTTTCTGGCTAGGATGCTACACTCTAGAGAGCTAGATGAGGATATTTTAATGTGGTAATTTTCAGTGATATGAAAAGCCACTCACATATCCCAAACAGAAACTTCCACAGCTTCTAACAGCATAGGTATGATTATGTGTAAATGCCTGGGCTACACCATTTTCATTTTTCTAATATCTAGGTTAGTTTCCAACATAACCTGGCCTCTTCTCTCCAATTAGCCAAAGTATGTAGTCAAATGTTGGGAAGAGTCTGAAGAGGCCTCGTCACTGCAAAGCTTGGAAGGCAGACACTAAGGATGGCAAAGGAGGCCTTCCCCATTTCCCACAAAGATGCTCCCAAGGAGACAGGTTTCACGCACACAGTCCCGTATGCAAACCTGGAACTTAGCTACATAGTGTTGAACAACTTACTTAACACTTCAGACTCCATGTCTGTAAAATGGGCATAATACCATCGGTTTAAGTATTGAGTACCAACATTGCCAGGCCCACAGCAAGGTTTTGAGGTTGCAGAGAAGAGTAAAATGTGGTCCACATACACAAACTTATGCAGTTTCAACGGCATATAAGTAAGTATAATGCTGGAGGAATGCAGAGAATTATAAACAAGAAGGCAGCACATTGTTCTGAGAATTAAATGAGATAATGGCATGTAGAGTACCTGACACAGAGAAGGCATTCGGCATAGATTCTTCTGATTTCCCAAGACAGATTTGTGCCTCTAGATCTATAAAATGTTCTAAGATTCTGACTCAGGGAGATGTAGACCAAGGAATGATGTAACTGCAGTCAAAATGGTATATGACTGATTAGTATGTGGCATTAGGGAGAGTCCCTGCTCTTCTAGTGACCCTGCATCTTCCCTGACCTAACCTTCTCTGGCTCAGCTTCCTTCCTTTTCTTCTGGTTTAAGTTAGTGGGGGACAGTAGAACTGTTTTTTGGACATCAAGTTTTTAGCTTTCTGCAAATCACAGTAACAGACTCTCCTTCCCTATAAAAATGAATGCTAAGACGCAGTGGGCATATTAGACACCAAAAAGCACAGTGGTGCCTCATCTAGCACATTCTGGGAAGGGTATTACCCTTTGGAAACAAAGGGAGCTGGTGTTCCTTGGCTGAGAGCCTACCGACACTCATGAATTATATATCCGGAAGCTTCTTCACATTCTTCTTCCCTGTTGCTTTATAGAAATCATACTAAATTGAGTTACATCTCTCAGAGATTTCCTCGGAAACACATGGATTATTTATCATGTTACACTGTTGTAAAATCTGGTGAATTTTACAAATGAAAGAGAAGCCTGCACTTATTTTTTACCTCATTTTTATATCCCAATGCCCACTGACTTTCCAAACACTTGTACCAGCAGGCTATTCAATTCATTCCTTGGTCACGAAAACATTTTGACACTTTCATCCTCCCAAAACTATCTTGTCCTTTTTCTTCACTAAGCAAAAATTCATCTTAATATCGGCCAAATTTGGGTTTCTTTCAAGTACCATAGATGGCTTTCCCCCTGGGCATTCCTCCATTCCAATTCTACTCCCAAGGGTTTCATTACTGAGACCCTGAAGGTAGGAACAGGACTTTAGATGAATTGCCAGTGCTTGGTTTCAGCCCAATGTACAGCAGTAAGAGTAAAGAGAAAAATAAATACATTGTGGTGGACAACCCTAAGATAGTCCCATAATCTCCGCCTCCTGGCAAGCAGGCCTTTGAGTAATACCTCCCCTTGAATGTAGGTAGGACCTGTGACTTGCTTCTGAACAATAGAATACAGCAAAGGTGATGGGATATATGTGATTGGATGTACATAATAATGTTACATGAAACTGTAACGTCTGTCTTATGAAGAGGCGCTCTCCCTTGCTTTGATGAAACGAGTGACAATGCTGGGGAAGCCTGTATGGCAAAGAACTGAGGCCATCCTCCATATGACAGCTAGCAAGAACTGCTGACCTCAGTCATCTACAAGTATCTCATACTGCCAACAACTAATGAGCTCAGAAGCAGATTCTTCCCCACCTGAGCCTCAGATGAGACTGCAGCCTTAGGCAGCATCTTTATTGCAACCTGGTAAGAGTTTGAAACAAACAACCCTGTTAAGCTGTACCCAACTGGTGACCCACACAAACTATGTAATAATAAATGTGTGCCATTTTAAGCCACGGCATCTATGGCAATATTGCTATGCAGGAACAGATAACTAAATAGACAGAGAAGGAAAAAAGGAGTCCCTGACGTCTGAAAGCTAACCTGGTACTCTCAGCAAGGCCTGGATGTTGCTCTAAATGACCGAACATCCCACTATACTAGCTAATACAAGTACACACCTTTAACCTTGATTCAGTTTCCTTTGTCTAGTAAGTAAGATTTATTTAGATGTTCATTCATTGAACTGACCCCCCATAAAAGTATCCAACACAGAACAAAGCCACATTTTGAACTTGCCCTCAAATCACCTAAAACTAGCCTGATTCCCATAATAAGTTTTTTCTAATGCCTCCTTACTGAAATGCCGTACGGTTCCCCATTGGTGTGCAGTCTCCCCCACTACAACCTGCAATAAACCCAATGTGTTCAACTGCAGGTGTGCTCCTAACGGTCTTTGGCTGGAGGGCACTGACAAAGTAATAGCAAACAAATAAAGCAAATAACAAAAATTAAACATGACTTTATTATGGAACTTATATAAAACTAGAAGCATAAACCAACAAAGCAAGAAAGAGCCCATGTACCATTTATATGATAAATGATATTAGGACAAATGGATAAGAGTAGGAAAACTAGGATGGATCCACATTTTAGACTACATAAATATGAACTCTACATAGGTTAAAGAATTAAACACCATTAGTAATAGATGTGCTGAAATGTAATAAATTACTTCACCAGATCCATGGAAAATGTCATTTGGAAACAATAACAAAAAAAGGTAGACCAATTTAGGTACAAATGCCTTACGTGTGATGAAAAACAATACAAAAATAGAACAACAGCCTGAGAAATATTTGTATCACAGTGACAAAATATTTAAATATAGAATAGAGACACTGTTCAAATTTACAAGCAAAACACCACATATTCAAAAGATAAATAAGACTATAAAAGAAAATTCACACAGCAGAAAATGGAAAGATCAAACAAAAAACATGAAACCATGTTCATTCTTCTCAGTGGTCCAAAGAGGTGTCATTTTATAGCTAATAAAGTAGCAACTTAGACGAAAGAAAAATCAAGACTGGAAATGCTGCGGCCATGCTGTAAAGCCCCTTCACAACTGATGATATTTTATATTGTTACAACTTATTTGTAAAGCAATACACAAGAGTCACAATCTAATCATCAACTCCTAGGAAACCTTTTAGCAGAAACTATTTGTTCAGTTTTTACAACAGTATTATCTACAATGGCAAACAGAAACAACTTAAAAGTCTAACAACAGGGAAGTTTAATAAACTGTGCTGTATTAAAACACAGATTACCTAGTATTCAAATAATTGTGCAGGCTAAAACACAGAAAGTGTTTAGGATTTGATGTGACCAAAAAATGCAGACTACAAAAATGCAAATAAGGGCTACCATTAGCTGAATAGCTACGACACGTTAGGCAATATTATAGGCATTTTGTTCACATTTCATTTAATCTTCATAACACCCTGCCAGGAAAGTAATAGTATTCCCATTTTACAGATGAAGATACTAGGGCAAGGAGGGTTAAATAAATAAGCCAAGGTCACATAGCTGGGAAGTAAAAGAGAGATATGAAACAATATATGACTCCAAATGCTATTATTAACTACACTGTTCTATCCCTCTTAGACATGACAATTGCAACCTGGTACAACTATGGTATCTGGGACAAACACTGAAAGATAATACGTAAATGTGAAATAACTGTGATATGGAATTTGGGTTAAAGGCAAATTAATTTTAAAAATCATCGTCCTATGTAGATCCTATGCTATATGATCTACACAATGCAAACACAGATAATCAAGCAAGAATTCCTGACCTCCAATTCTCTTTAAGAAGTTTAATTATGTGTGTCTCTGGAAAGAGACTTGTCCAAGTAAGACAGCGAGTAAGTGGTTTTCAATGTCTAGGGGTAGGGTTCTCTTGTTTCCCCCCACATCTCAAGTCAATGCTTCTTAACGTGAGTTTTTAATCCAACTTTCATAGAATTCAAAGTGTCCTCTATTTCAATTTACCACCTAGGAAGGGTAACAGTGGTCAAAGTATCATCCGAGGTTTGCCTAGAAAAGGATTTAGATTGTCCTAAAAGTCCATAACTACTTCAAGTCTTCTGAGTTTCTTTGCCCCTCACTTGGTGGGAGATGATTATAACTCCCAGATTACAGGTGACATCTCTTCCGCAATTACATCACCTATGTAATCACTTCAGAAGAATACTGGACAGGGGTCGGAGCAAAGCTAATTTGTTGTCAAGGCTTTTGAGACAGGAAAAGCAAAGCTGGATGCTTCAATAGACATAAATGTTTTAGGGGGGCAGACTGAGTATGGCAAGGAAGGAAGGATGTGAAACAATGCCTTGTAAATCTGATTTTACTGATACAACATCTCGGCCAGACCAGAATCAGTTATGTGCAAAATGATTAATCACTGGCTCCCTGAAATATTCAAGGTTCCGCTGCCTATTCTTAGGATGAAAAAAATCTAATGCTGAAATATGACTTTCGGGCTTTTGTTCATTCTATATCCCTTTAATAAAGTAGAACAAAAAATTTTGCCTTGGGCTTGGCTGAGTTATGGGGTTTATCTCCTAAGTGGCAAAGCTTCATTCCTCAGCCCAATCACCGAACTGAGCCCAAGTTATAAGAGGCCTGGTAGAGAAGGAAAAATGCCTGTGCCTTACCTCAGGCATCGATTTATTAGATGTGATAATTGCTTTGAGAGACAGGTTTTCTCTTTATATTTATAGGAAAATAGACACTATAGAAGAAAATTAATTTAGCTAATGGGCAAATGCTGATGGCTTTGTGTGGTATATGTTTCTGACAAATGTGGCTGATGAATTACAACCTGACTCCATCACTGCAGGGGGAGGTTACAGGGAAGAACAAATCCTTGGGGCATTACTGGAGGCGAACACTCCAGCTGAGCCCCCACATACCTTCTCTGCGTACTCAGACACAATCTGCTTGATCTCAGCAGAGCAGAGTCCCACGATCTGGCCCACGGAGCTTGCAGTGAGACGGCTCTGCAATCACAGGGAGGGTGTATTCTCAAGACCATGCCTTGTCTTTCACAGAACTAGAAAATCTGAATGCTCTAAGTATTATAGCGAAATAGATAATATTCTCAGAGAAGGAAATTTGTTTATGTATTCATTAACAAGAAAGGGAGAAAACAAGCCTTGGGACAAATGTGAAGCTACCCCTCCATCTCCTGAGCCAAACGGCTAACTGTGTCTGATTCTCTTAGGATTCTGGGTACCTCTGGAAAATCATTCTTTGCCCTTTAGACCTCATCCCAAGGTCTCTCTTCCTGAGAGTCACTACACAGAGTCTTCAGGGAACTTGGTGGGCTTAGGACCCAAGGGAAAAAGAAGTACAAAGGAGAGAGGAAGAGGAATCTCAGAACTCCTAATATATCTCTCTGCTGCCACAGGCTTTTTCTGCCCTGAAAAGGAATGATCTTTTCAAAGTCCTTGGTTAAACCTTCTGGGCAAGCCTTGAGATCTGAGAAGACCAACTCCATAATTTTGGCATTTTATTTTCTACCCAGATGGTGTAGGAAGGAAACAAAAGAGCTACTTTGGCAGGCAGCATAACATGTGCTCATGGAGAGGCAGGGCTGAACCATGGCTCTTGCACCAAGGCCCATATGGTGCTGTCCCAGCAGGGACATCCTACCTTCACAAGAGTCCCTCGAATCTCCCCTATAGAGGTTCCCACGAACAGCAACACTATAAAAAGCTTCCCCGCAAAAAGAGTCATACGAAACACGAAGCACTGAGTCTTGAAAAGACAAGGCTCTACAGAAGGTGATCCCTCTGGGAAGAGGCCCTCACAGAGCACAACAGGTGGTTCCAAGTCCCCATTGACACACCACACCCTCCCCCATGACCACTCCCTCCTCACCTCCTCATTTGCCATGGCAGTCATCTTGGTCATCAGTGACTGAATACGCTGCTAAAAGAGGAATGGGGAGAAGTAGCTGTGAGGAGATCTGACCACATAAGACTTACACAATGTGTCTAAACATGTCTTTGTGGTAGAATCCAAGGATTGTTTTACTGGATCTCATGTTATGGTGAGCCTCATGAGAGGTGATAAAAGGAAAATGAAAAGGGTGTGAAAGGTCAACTACTAGCAGCTGGCTGCAGGAAGTAGCTAGTCATTTTGGAAAGTTGGGGATAAAAGTGAAATTTCTCCCCAAACAATTTAAACATAAACTTCAGAGAGACTACATGGGCCACATACCTCTTCAGCAGCTTGAAGCTCATCTTCCTCATGGGCATCAGCTTTTTCTGTAGCCGAGAGCCCTGTGGAAAGTGTCGGTTTCTTGTCCTCAGCCTGAAAGGAGAGATGCGAAAAAAGCTGAGCACTCGAGTTGGAGAATCAGTAGAGAAAGGACAACACTGCAAAGAGGCATGAGCCTGTGAAAGAAAACACAGATCTGGAGAGCTGAACCAGTTTCTGAGGAAGAATGGAAAATCCTGAGCTTCCATTCCAACTGCAGACCAAGCAGGACAAGCTTCAAGCCTTCGCCAACGCTTGCTGATTAAATTCCTATCAGGTCATACACATTTGCCAGACTTATCCTTGCACTGTGACTGGGTCTTCCCTTTACTTTAATGCCTTCAAGAATCATTGACTAAAGGAGTGTTTTTTTTCAAACTGCCAGTTAAAACCTATTAATGGGACATGAAAGTAATTTAGCAGGTATGACAAGCATCTAAATAAATTAAATAAAAATAATAGAGCAGAACACATCAGAGTGCTTTAGAGGTAGTCAAGAGTTAAGTATTGCTTTGTGAAACTTTAGTTTTCAGTGTGTGCGTGCCCTGAATCATGATGAAAAACAGAATTCTTACTGCTAAGAGAAATCAACAAAGTTTGAAAACCACTGGCCTGAAGGATAAAGATCTAAACTGCTTTACTGGGTGATCAAGATCTATGCTCAGTACCCAGTCTCTGGCTCTAAATATACCATACCACACTTAAGATACCTGGATTAACTGCTGTCTTCAAACATGGCCTAGAAGTCTAGAGTTCTCGGTTTTAATTTCATTTCTGCCATCTACCAGCTGGGTGACCTCAGGCTTACTTTCTCTGGATATCAGGTCTTCTAGGGTTGAAAGAGAAGACTGGTCTCAAATACCTTCTCAGACCACCCCAATTCTAGGATGCTTTTTTAAACAAGTCTATGACTGACCCTGGGGAACATCCTGAGCTTCTAACTGCTAGGTATACCTATAAGGGATAAGAATTCCAGTTCAAATGTGCCATCTGACATAAGAATGACAAGACAAGCCCAATGTGAATAGTATTTCATGGGCATCTCATGATTTTTCCAATCATAATCAAATTGCCTTATTTCAGAATATAGTCATATGCACAAATATTCTTTATGGACTTAAATTAAATATCAAATTAAAATTACACATCAAATCCTTATATACCAGATAACATATGACATACTCGAATCCAGGAAACATCTTGCTTTGGAAGAAATGACTGTTTAGTTGAGTGAAAGCATGAATGTGGAAATAATGAGAAAACCAAAACATATCACAATCAGTGCATGACTAGTTGCTAATGAACTAATAATAATGATGATACTGATAAGAGTTAACACTTATTAGATGTTTACTATATATTTGGATCATTCTATGTCCTTTATATTTTAATCTTCACAACAATGCTACCGCACAATCACTGCCTCCATTTTACACATGCTGTGAACTAAGGCACAATGATTAAGGAGACTGTCCAAAGTCGCACAGTGAAGAGATGAAGCTAGGATTTGAAACCAGCCATTCTGGCTTTAGAACATATGCTCCTAGTCACTGCCAGGGCCTTCTGATGACTGAGACAATAATTACCACTGGAAACGGAGAGAGGATGGTGTCAGGGAAGGCCTCCTGGAAGAACTGGAGGGTAGGAATCTGACAGGGGGGGGTGGTGGCAGGAGAAGAGCAGGAGGAATGGTGTCCCATTTAAGAAAATCTGGGGGGGTCAGGTGAGGAATGAGAAAAACGGTTATGAATAGATCTCAACCTTCAGGACTCTGCTTTTTAAGAGGTCAATGACCACTTCAGCACTTTATTATTTTAAAAGCAGTGGTAAAGAGCACAGGCTTTGATGTCACACAGACCTGGGTTCAGATTTTTATTATGGCATTTAAGGAGCTGTGTGATCTTGGACAAATCATGGAGCCTCTCTGAGCCTCAGTTTTCTGACTTGAAAAACAGCAACATGTATCTTTCTCAGAGTTGTTCAGAGGAATAAGTGAAAAAATACATGCAGAGCCCTGAATAAGTAGCCTGGAACACAGTAAAGGTCTGGCACTGTAAGATTTATATGGATGCACTGCTGCTGACATTAAAGATCATCAATGAATACATAAATAAGAAAAATCTTTGAGCATCCTTTGTGAAGTTAGAAAAACCCATGCTGACTTACCTGATTTTTCCATACTAGTAGTCTTACTAGTATACTAGAATAAATTACAGGGCAGGCCTGTAATTTATGGTTGTGTTCTATCTCACTACTAGCATCCTGCTCACACTTGTCTAGAGTCTCACCAGATGAAGAGTGCTCAAGGCCCTGGGAGTGGACTTCAGACCCCTAGCCTGCAGAAGCAGCAGGCACATCTTTGCTGCCTCAGGTTGCCTAAGGACCAGAGTCTGGTTGGCAGCAAACCTACCTTCCTACCCATGATGGGAAGCCTGACAGTGTCCAACAGAGGCAACAGAGAGGGTCACTTCCATCTCTTAAAATTCTCTCCCATTATTTATGCTTTTCTTACCTTCTCTGTTTTGCTCTGGCGGCTAAATCCATATCTCCTGCAGGCCACAAAAAAGGAGAGTTCAATTACTATTCAAAAATCACATAAAGTTGATCAAATGCATTTTGGTTGGATTTTTATGTGAAAAGCACCAAAGAGAATTTAGGCTATTTGTTGACTGGAGAAAATGTTTTAAATGCCTAAACCACAAACATATTTCATTGTTTCTGAATAAAGAACCAGCCACCCTATTGCTATATAAATACTATAAATGAGAACTCTCAAATAGTGCAGAGTGCAACATTCTCTTTAAGTGCAATCATTACTCTTTAAATCTGGAAGTGCATTTCAGATCTACGGTTTAAGCTAAAAGCCTTAAAAATACCTGTATAAATAAATGTGAATGTGTTTGCTCAAGCTAAACATGCTCTCTAATGGAGCTTTACAAAACCTCCAGTCCAGCCATTTTTTTATTCTCAAACATAGCCAAAGCACTTTGCCAATAATGTTGTGTGTTCGCTTCACTCAACCTTAAATTCAGAGAAACCCACAAATGCACTTTAGTTTAAATTAGTTTTTTTTCAGGCACTTATTAACACATATATTTTAAAGCAAGTACAACAATGCAGAAACCATTCAACCTAAAACAAAAAGCATGAAGCAAAATATCCAACCCCACTTACCTTTAAATAGTTCATAAAGAAATAACATTACATGCCATTGTTTGAGAAAAACAAATTAAGGGCTCCTGCTCATGCCCTCACTCATGCCATGCCTCACTTGCTGGGTCGGTGTGTTAGCCTCTTATCTGGTCTAGGGCCTCCAGCCTCACTCTATTCCCACTCCTCTCCCCCATTACTTATCCAATTTCCTACTGGTCTGATGTGCACTAATCAATGGCAGGCCTCTTCCCTTAGGACAAACCAGGACCTCCTCGGCACTCTCATTAGGGCTTCACTTCTACAGCCCCACCTAACAACCATTTTGCCTCACCTCCTTGCAGCTCACCTTACATGCTCCTGTGCATTCATTGCCTGAACAGAGAGCTTTGCACACATTGTGCCGTCCTCTTCTCTCCTACTTTCTGATTCACTCCTCACACATCAGATCCAAAGCTGCCTCTTTTCTATATCATCCCCATGCACAGACACTCTGCCCTGGCCGATCTACCCCTGCATCTGTACATGTTCTCCTCACTTCCCAGATGGCCATCATGTCCAACTATCTATTTGCATGTCTGCATCTTTCTCCTGCAGGGCAACGATACTATTTTCACATTTTGAATTTCCCACATACGTTGAATAAATAAACTAAAACGAGCAAAGAAAACACAGAAATCAAGAAGCCAAAAGTATCACCTGACCATGCAATAAGTTGTCATGTAACTGGGAGACCATAAAGTCACTGCAGGGCACAGCATGTCCATCCATTAGGCATAAATCTACAGGCTCAAAGTGCAGCAGACCAAGGTTAAACTTTGAGTATCCATACGCATTCTGTAGAGGATCTTATGGCAGATTCTGTGAATTGGCTTAGATATCCTGTGACTGTCTACTGGATCTTCCTCAGTAGAGAGGCTGGAAAGCAAAAACCTCTATTTTCCATACACCTTTGCATCTAGGGTTCTGAATGCTAGTTATGTTCCCAACTAGATGCATCTGCTGAGTTCTGCACGTGCAACAATTACATGAGGAGACGGGGAGGGCATAAAGGATTCATTGTGTGATATGGATCACAGAAGTAACCTGGATTTGGGGCCAGCAGCTGTCAGTGGCTTCTTGATTTTGGCAGAAGTGTTGGTTTTTTTGTGCATCTGTATTTGTACCACCAGTGCACTCATCCTACAGTGTCCAATAACTATGTGTTACGTGAAATCTGCTTGTTGAGCTCCTAGATGGGAGGGGAATTTGCTTCATTTACTTTTTTTAACATTTTTAAAACTAAGGTATAATTCACATGACATAAAACTCACCATTTTAAAGTATACACTTCAGTGGTTTTTACTGTATTCACTGTTTTGTGCCACCATCACCACTATCTAATTCCAGAATAGTTTCATTGCTCCCAAAAGAAATCCATATCTATTAGCAGTTAGTGACATTTCCCACTCTCTCCATCTACTGGCAACCACTAATCTACTTTCTATCTCTATGGATTTGTCTATTCTGGACATTTCACATAAATGGAATCATACAATTTGTGGCCTGGCTTATTTCAATTAGCATGTTTTCAAGGTTCATCCACAGTGAAGCACAGATAAGTACTTAATTCCTTTTTATGACTAAATAATATCTCATTATATGGATAAACCACATTTTGTTTATCCATTCATCAGCTGATGGACATCTATGTTGTTTTCATTTTTTGACAATTGTGAATAGTGCTGCTATCAATATTATGTATAGCTTCATTCACTTTTGTATCCCCAACAACTAATATAGTTCCTGGCACATAGTAGGTACTCAATAAATGTTTACTAAATGAATGAAGAGTCCAGGTGATTTTTCTAAAGGTTTCTTTCTCCATGTGACATGATGGCAATGCTTCCATGACAGAGAAGAGCTGTTCTCAGTTGTCTATTAATGCCTGCCTCACTGTGTGCACTGGTCCTGGTGTCTCTGGGAGACTCTTTCAATGTTGTTTGAGCTTCACCAGAAAAACGTGATATCGCTTTATGGCTCATCATCCTTCACAAAGAGTCGGGGAATCTTCAATTTATTTCTACTACAAAAGCATTTACTTCTCGTTTATCTTTCCTAGGTATGCTGGTCTATCCTACAACCTCCCTTTCCTCTCTAGTGCCAGCCTGATTTGCAGTGCCATAAGCTTCATTTTGTTTCCGCCTCCCCCTTGGTTAACTCTGATTCACCAACCCCTGCTGCTGTCCCACACTGTCAGCACCAACAGAGCTCTAGCTCCCTAAACACCCAGTTTACTTCCTCCTACCCTAGACCTAGTATTTGGTCTTTAACATCAAGGGTGTACATCTTCTAGAATAGCACAGTCCAAAATAAATATGAGAGCCATATATATAACTTTAAATTAGATTCATATACTCAAGTTATTCTGACAATACTTAAACATAAAACATATTTCAACAACTAAGTCAAACATGGGTTTTTAAATTTAAATTTAACTTATTTAAAATTAAAATTCTGTTCATGAGCCACACTCATCGCATTTCAAGTACTCAACAGCCACATGTGGCTAGTGGCTACCTTATTGGATATCACAGTTCTAGAAAACAAATTAACCTTCAAGAACAATTGCCACAGGGCAAGTTAAGACAGCAAGCTCTCTGAAACAAAACAGGGCATAAAAAAAGCCCTAAATCCTAAGGACTGTGAACTCTGCTCTTTGTTCATTCAACAAGCATTTACTAAATATCTTCTATGAGTATGCGCAGACCTTACCATCATATGGGACAGGGACTGGGAGAGACATATTATATTTCATTTACTAAGTGCAGAATAACTACAAGCCAATTCAAAATGAAGCCTCAAATAGTGTGGAATAGGCTAACTCCAGCATTCTGGTGATTTTGAGCTTCAAAATTCCACTTATAAGTCAAACATACTGTAAATAAAATGCATTTCACCACAGTGGCAGTTTTATTTCACGATTAGGTATTTAAGTTAGCTCCTAAAAGTTGATTGGGACCATAGTAAAATTATTATAGAGTTGCAGTTTTAAGTCTCAAATCAAAACTATGAGTCTTGCTTTTCTAACACCGTAACATTGAAACAAATATACCCAAACATGTTTTTAAGAGACACACAATCCTTAAGGCCTTTGGCATGGCTGAGCAGGGTCAAAGTCCAGCTTTATATGGAAAGTCAAAAAAGGGGGAAGAAATTGGAGTGCTGGCTTCAAAGCCAAGATGCACTGTATGCCTAGGTCTATGAGTGACAGGAACACTGATGAAAGATGGATTCCTAGGCAGGGAAGAGTAATTAAGGGGTGTACAGTAAGCAGTGAGGGGAGAGGAAGGATGGAGCAGAGTAAGTCCCAGAGCCAGCAGAAGGCCAGCCATTGGGGAAGGGAAGGAAGAGTAGGTAAGACTTTCATAAAGGGACTAGAAGGAGGGCCAGTCCTAAGGGTAATGAGTACATAGGATAAAGAACTGAAAGTGGAGGCTCAGGAAAGGATCCTCATTTGAATCTAAAGGTTATATTTACGGGCATTTGAGAACTGAAAACTGCTGCTGCTAATGATGAGGATGAGGATGATGATGATGATAACAAGACCTAATAGTTGACATTTACTGTTTTCTACACAGGACAAATTGTTCAAAGTTATTCATATACATATATGGTAATGCAATCCTCATTTAATGGTAAAGATCCCCATGCAGTAGAGAGTACTAATAGAACTCTGAGAAAAGGGTCTAATAGCCAGAAAGGAGGAGAGGGAGCTTCCCCAAGAAGGGGAATAAAACACACTTGCTGGGGCTATAACCCTTTCTATCCAGTTTGCTCTATCAGTTTAAAAATCACTCTCTTTTTGTTCAGACTCAGACCAAACAGCAAAGACTGGGCTGGTTTGTCTAAAAACCAAGGGCCAAACTTTCACTGGAACCTCAAACAATATTTATAGATAATGATAACGACACACTTTTGGAGTCCAGGAAACCTGAGTTCAAGTAGTAGTTTGAGACTCTTAATAGTTCTTAATAGCTGACTTTGGGCAAGTTAATTTTTAACCTTTCTAAATGCTGTCTTTATCACTTCCAAAAAAGATGAACTAATAAAATGTCAGAATGTGCTAAGTATTTACTTCGCAACCTCTCAAAAACTCACAACTTCTTATCTGCAAAACTAAAAAGAAAGCAAAAAAATCCTTCTCCTAAAAACAAAACCAAAAAAATCTTTCATTAAACATCTATCCTAGGCTTAGAAATCTGTAGAAGTCAGCACGACCCCACCAACGAGAACTAAGATTGGTATTGAGTCACTTTGCTTTTTCACACTCCAAATTTGTGAAGAGTCACATACAAAATGTGTGCCCTGCTCTCTGTCCTAATAAAAGCCAAGCCAGACTCTGACTTCAGACTGCTCCAACCACTCCTGATGATGGAAAGGGACGTCCTGAATTTACCCAGCTATCGCATGGTGATACTGACTATGACTATGACACATGCAAAAGATCCACTTTGAAGCTGAGAATTTCAAAACAAAATACTGAAATATTGTTAGCATGGTCTCAGTGAAGTGGACAATTTACTGAATCTCACACTCCTTTTCACCCCCAGAGACATTTGAGTATCTATGATAATAAAAAGAAAGAAGGTATAAGCAATACATACTAACAAAACCCACAACATTTCCCTAAGTATTCTTTGGCTCTGGAACATGTGACACTCACAGAGGTTATCTCTCCAGCTCTGGCTCATCTAAAACACTGTAGTCTCACCTGCCCACCTGCAGCTGGGGCTTGGATGGAAATATCCCATCATAGCACCCATAATATACAACCTGTCCAGCTGCAAAGGCTACACACTCAGAAGTGCCCCACACTTGGTGGTTCTGTTGTCTTAAATTCTTAAAATTATTATTAATAATTCTTAACAAGGGGCTCTATATTTTCCTTTTATACTGGGCCCATGCAAATTATATAGCTGGTCTGGTGGTGCCTGCCTCAAAAGAGTTCAACTCACAGAAGCAACTGGTGAGCTGAGCGGGCAGCCATCACAACTGGCTTAGCATCAGAGAACTTCCTTTGAATGAAACAGACTTGTTTTCATGCTTAGGAATGAAGGACCTGACCCCACACAAGCCCCTTAAAAATAACAAAAAAGTGGCGATATCAATTCCATTTGAAAGATGGAATATTTAAGCCAATTTTTAAGCCTAGTTTCCTTCTGGTTCTCTCCAATACCCCAGAGGGGAAGTCATCAGATGCACGCTCAGGGAGATGCCATTGGTTCCAGCTACCCAGCAAGGGCTAGGTTATGAGGCAGAGCAACACACAGCAACCACTCCCAGCACAAAGGAAAGAAGCCCAAGGAGACATACTCACATCAAGGAAGCAGTTACCCTAAGTAGAAAACGCAGGATATAAATGCAGGTTAATACTTAGGTTAAAAATTCAATGAGAAGTACTTCCATACGCACGTGTGTGTGTGTTTAAGTAAAAACTGAGGATATGAAATCAAAATAGTTTTAAAAACTAGAGATCTTTTTAAGAAGTGACAAAACCACTTATAAATTCTTCATTTTCTTAGGACAATTATTCACAGGAAACCAAAACTATTATTCTAACACTTAAAGTAAAACTTTTGAAAATTCTTTAGTTTACCTGAAAATTTCATTGAATGGTAAGGACATGAAGGGCAAACCACTCCCTGCCTCCACAAATGCCCCAAACTCTAACTTCCCCAAAGAGGGGAAAGCCAGACCACACTATTACACACATTTCCAGAGAATTTCAAAGATGAGACATCTATCACCAGAAATTTGGGTTATTTAACACCAGAGAGAAAAGTCCCGGAGGTTGGGGGCCAAAAACAGTAAACCCAATCAGGTAAAAGCCAACCCAGTTAATCCCGACGAAGCAATTCAAAATAGCTTTTTTTTCCAATGGTTTTAGAAAACAGACACTTTTGACTGGGTCCCATTAATTACCTGCCATATTCCAAAAGTGTAGCATGTATTCGAGATTCTTCATCGAGCAGCTCCTCTGCTCCCTGTTGGCGTTTGTATTTCCGACGGGGCTTGTAAACATCCTGAGTGAATGAGACAGGAGTTACTGAATGTGGGAAGGCTTTCCTCCTGAACTGGTTGCTAAATGCATCCAGCCAGTCAGGAGAGTGAGTCCTTTACCCATCAAGGTGAGGGTACAGATCTCCTGCAGCAGAACAGTGGGCACTCAGGTGGCTGCCTGCAAGGAGCCTGCTATTTTGACTTTTATAGAGGTAGCGAATATCTCCATCCAATCTATTGCTTGTCAACTTTGTTGTAACTTTGTTTTTTGTCCTATGACATTTTAACAGTTTATGCAGTCAAACTTATCAACCATATCTTATTTTCTATCACAGGTATTATATAAAAAAGTTCTTGTATGTTACTTTTATAGTTTATATTTAGCCTTTTCATCTATTCAGAATTTTTTTTGTATAGTGAAAGGTAAGAATCTAGCTATTATTTTTCTGAACAGAAAATTAAAAATCCTAACATGATCAATAGTCTATCCTTTCTCTGATTTGAAATTATATGTATATAATATATGTAATAAACAAAGTTTATTTGTACATGACATGTAACAAGTGCTCAATTAATGTGGGTCTCCACCCCCTTGATAACCTGGTTTGTCATTCTATACTAAATGAATATCCTTCTCTACAGCCAAGCTGGCAATCATATCTTCAGTAATATAATATATGCCCAGGGCTCTGAGTGCAAGGACGCAGTTGTTTATGCAAGCAAGGTATTCTAGTTGTGCGTGCCTAGATCTTTTCTTTTCCACTACCAGAGTTTACCACCTAATCTCTACCTGGACATCATCAGGGCAAATATTACTATCCAGTTTCTCCAGATAGTGGCATTTTTATTCTAATTAGAATTGATCCCTCCTTGATAATTCTGGTTAACTTTTATTATTACTTTATTTTTTATTATGAAAAATTTAAGTATACAGAAAAAATTCTTTCTCTAACAAATACTACATAATTTCAACAATTATGTGGAAAAAGAATGGAAAAGGGTCTGGGACAATTCGAGGTCATTTTTATAGCTTGCTACCACAAATATTCTCTAGTTTGCTGCTGGTGTCCAAATGAATAGGAAGCTATAAATAACATAGAACAGATTTATGGGGAAATGAAAAATATAATGAATCCATATGACGTCAGTTACTGTGTATGCTTTAATTTCCTCTGAGCTCTACTATTATAGCAATACTACATAATTGAGCTTAACTGCTTTCTTAGTCAATGACCCAATATAGGAAATTGGATTCTTCTAAAAAAAAATTGACTCCAAAACAATAGCATACTGAAACCAACAGCTACAAGGACCTTTTATTCTGCCAAACAATGACAATGTTGGCCTTTGTGTAAGAATTCCTTATACTTTAAAGTGCCTCATAAACATCTTACATTTTGCAATTTATAGCTGCACTATGAGGCAGAGGCAAGGCAGATGCTATTACTTCTACCTTACTTCTGAAAAGCAGAGATTAAATAATTTGTCCAGGATTGCCAAGATAATATTAGGCCTGGCCCTAGGTGCCCTAGCTACTAGCCACAAAGTTTTTCCACTACACTAACTTGTCTCTGGGTGGACATTCTAGTCACCCACCAACCATTTCGGCTGAGCCCTCACATGAGACTCACTACACAATCTGAGGCTGCCACATGAATCATTAGAATGATTTGGACCTAATAAAGACCGAACAGTAATAGTAATAAGAACCTAAAAGTCAGAGGTTTCCAGGCCAACCAGAAAGAACTATTGCTGAGTCATCATTTAAAGCAACAAGAGTCAGGAACACTATGTCTAGTCCTGCTTCTGCCACTAACTAGCTGTATGGATCTTGGGAAAGGCAGTTCCCTCAATGGGCCTCATCTATAAAATGAGGGCTGAACTAACAGATCCTGAAAGAGACTCCCAGACTCTCATTATTTATGTTCTTTTAATCTTGCAAAGATACTGACTTGGTAACATAATTCCATCAATAACTTAAAGTCTGAGATTAATTAAAAAAAAAAAAATTCCATGCTTTACATATGATTGCACTCTTAAAAAGGTATGCTAAATCCATTTATCTTTTGCCATTAATAGGCGTAGCAATGGCAGTGGCTATTATTTATTAAATGCCAGGCATATACTGCTTTATATATGCTGCCCATTTGATCTTCATACCTATGAGGGTAGATACCCTTGTTTTCTATGTATAGATGATGAAATAGGCACAGGGTTAAATAACTTGCCCATGGCTATAAAGGTAGTAAATGACAGCAACAGGATTACTCCAGAATTGCTCTTAAGCACTCAGCAAGATGTTTTATACCTCAACTTTGATCACCCTTCAGGGGTTCTGATCATTTTTCTCAGCAGATGCTAAAGGACACACAAGTAGACCTAAAAACTTAAGGTGATTCTTATAAGCAGAAAACTCTTGTACTATGAGAGTCACAGATCTCTACTTCACAGGTTTGCTACAAATCAGGTTCACCAATCAGAGCAATTACTCTTGAGTCACATTCCAAATGGCACGAGGGGAAGTGGAAGAGCACAGTACCTCAGCAGTGTCTGCAGCAAAGCCCTGATCGCTGCTCCCCATCATACTCCTTTACAAACAAACAGACCGGGTGGTGAAACAGCTACCACCAATTTGGCATATACCCAAAAGCTCCAGTGAACCAGACTACACCCAACTCAGCCGAAAGTGACATTCCCAAAATACTCAAGTTGCCTCCACTGAACTGAACAGCTCATTCTCATAGTGTTCAACAGCTCAAACTCAACTTTAACAGACACACCTCAGCCTATGAGGCCTGTGAACAGACTCTGCCTTCCATCTAAAGAGGCACTATAGATGTTTCCACCACAACAACAATAAAAGAGCCCATAGAAAAAGTTATAACTGGGACAAAGTTTGTTTTTTCATTCGTACATTGATAAAACCACAACAAACAAAGCCCCTGGGTACTGAGTGAAGGAAATGACAAGAGACTGGTGGATGATGATCATTTCTGCAGAAAGGAATATGTCTATAGGTTTCAAAGCTGGGGAAGTAGAGTATTATTCTCCAGAGACACTCCTGAACTGTATTCCCTTTCTATTCTCTTTTATGAACGCTGCTCTGCAGGGAGGTCTTCTGTTCTTTGAATTCCAGCACAAGTCCCACCTCAGGTCTTCTCGAGTCTGCACCAAATAGTGTAACTTGGTGGGTAAGAATATGGTCACTGCATTATAGAAATGAGCCAAAGACGGCTTCTGTATGTTGGCTCCTAAGCTTATTTCTTCACAGCATCTGAGAGCTGCTGGCTCAAAAGCACACCAGTATCAAACTTCAATTTTTACACATCCAATTGTTTTAAATATGACCTCCCCAAAAGCAGATTTTTAGCTATTTATAGCTTGTCTAAATGTAGACATTAAATGTAAACATATTTTGCTAAACTGCTCCCAGCATTTCCTTAACCAAACAGAATAAGCCCTGGGGCTATAAAGACCACAAGCAGCTGCTGCCATTTGAGATCTCTGTCCCAGAGTTTCCTGCTGTACTACTGAGAAACATCACCTAGCATGTGAACCTCCTCTATGATGCCCTCATTCTCCAAACCTTCTGGATAGGTACCTAAACCTCTGGATGGTCGCATGCTGTGAGGGATTTACCCACCCTGCATGCAAACCTGTCAAAGGTGGGTAAATCCCTCACAGCAAACCCAAATAAAGTCTGTGTGTGCTACTGCCACCTCGCGGTCATATCTTTTTCCTTGATGAGCCCCTAATCGCTTGAATCTCTGACAACTAGAATGTCACTTCTTTCACCTCTGCTCCTAGACTGCAGACTGGCACTCAGTGAATGTTGAATATTACTAAATGAAGACATGGGAATCAGATAGGGTTTTTTTAGTCCTTACTCCATAACTTATTGTCTATCTAATTTGGAGTAAGTTATTTTAACTTCTGTGGCTTTCCATCTGTAAAATAGGTAGACGTATGGTTGGTATGAGAATTATTTAACAGTATCTGACATACAGTAAGGGCAAAAATATGTATTTTTTAACACAGATGTCTATATTATTAATAGAACTTACTAATATTATTTTACTAATGTAGCCACATTTGCATTTTATGTACTGTATGAAAATGCTTTCCTCATGGCATTCCATTCCATATGGAAGAACACGATGGAGGAGTAATTTTAAATGACATAGTCTCTTGAGTTCAGGAAAGCATTTCCTTTCAACTAGACTAGAAGGTCTAAGAAGTCCTTTTTTCCCCCTGTCCCTTCTATTTTTGTACAAATATTTTTTTCTGTCCTTATTTTCATATAAAACTTTTCTGTCTCTTCTATTCTCATATAAAATTCTAAACATTACCAAAAAAAAATGCTCAATAAACAGTAAATGAATATCTTTTGGGGATTTGGGGAAAAATTCACAGGTACTCTTTACTCAAGGTTAAAAGGGAGTAATAGACCTCACTGCACAGGACAGATACTCCATGAACAGGAAAGGCTCACAGCACAGAAAAGGAAGAGAAGTAAGCTGTATAACAGCACCCTAAGTAAGATAAATAAACAACTATGATTTTGATGTGAAAGTGGAAGGTGGTGAGGGAAGGCCTGCCCTGGGTGGCAATAGTTTCCTTTTCTTATGTCCTTTGAAAAATATCACCTCCCATCATACAGTAGGCATTCTACAAAGCAACTAGCTACTTATTGTGAAAAGGAGATATGGAGAAGTCAAGAAAGTAACACATTTGAAAGAAGAAAGCAGAAATACTTGGAATAATCTCCAGAAGGAAGAAAAATGAGGCCAAGACAGTGCAAGCAGCTCAAGGTGATGAGCTCGGAAGTTACAGTGCACAACGGCCTTTCTGCCCAGCAATCTGGCAAGAGATACTAAAAGCCTTAGGTATAACCTTTGACCCAATTCCACTTCATGAAATGTATCCTAAGTAAATAATTATAGATAAATTTTTTTAGCTATGAGGCTGTCCTACATAATGGCCACCCCCTGCCCTGCCCCCCACCCGCCAAAAACAACCTGAGCTAGTTACATTAGTACCACACAATGAATAATCTAAAGCCACTAAAAATGCTAGGGGGGTATATTTATTGGCATGGGAAGGTACACTTGATTATACTGATAAACAAAATAAGCCTGCAACAAAACAAAATATACAGTATAATGCCATTTTTTTTTGTTTTGTCTGCGATTTCTAATTCTCTATATTGATATCCATAACTGTACTTCCCACTTGGAATATCGGTAACTACCTTTGGCTGGTGGTACCATGGGTGATTTAGTCTTTGTACTTATTCTTCATTTCCTAATTTTTCATTATTATTACTACAGAATTAGTATAAAAGAAAAATAACCTTTTTTAAAACTAAAAATCATGCTCCAAAAAAAAATGGATGAGCTATATAACCAAGGACAAATGCAAAAGATGGGAATAGTCCTATAAGGATCACTAAAGACAAGAATAAATTACATGTTTTGGAAAATATTAAAATGTTTAAAATTTTTTTTAATAGAGATTATTTCTAAGCAAGAATAAGTAAAAGCCTGTTGGTTGAGGCACACTAGTATCATGTTAACTGATGGGGAAAAAAAAAAAGACAGTATAACAATTTCCACTTGACCAACATTCTCCAGCTAGACAAAGGATCTTCGAATGGGAAAAGTCACAGTAAACGACTGCAGAGGTGGTAGGGGAGCACCCACCATTCTGGATGTGTCTGGGGCTCTGGGACCCAGATGAATAATAGCCCAGAATCCTGAAGTCAGGAACAGTACTGCAAAACTGCTGCCAGGATATAAGGAAAATCAGAGAGCAGGTGAAGAGGGAGAGAATTGGAGAAGCACCAACACCTGTTGCATTTGAGGAATCAAATGTAAAATCAATATCTGGCTGCCTCTTCCTGGCTCTGCAACCCGGAAATTCATCAGTCTTTCTGAGCTTCAACTTCTAATTTATGAAATGGAAATACTAATATATGACTGCCTGAGTGCTGGTGTGGAGATAATGAGATAATGCTTGTAAAATGCCTAATTTGGTGCCTATTACACTCAATAGGTGACTGTTGCACACATTTTATATAAAAGAGTGGGTCTAGAAACTAGGTACCTGTATGTTACACTGTATTTTAATCCTTAATTTACCATTCAAAATTTAAATTTGGGATCCTAGACTTGTCAATAATAAGAAACACTGATAAGGCATTTGAAGAACAGAACTGGGAAAAGATTGAAGAAGAAGAAAACCCTCTGAGACTTCCAGAGCCACAACTGATCATCCAGGAAGATTTCATTCTCTTCACTGAGAAAAGGATTCTCCTTGGGGAGAGTGACAACAAACAAAAAACAGTAAGCTGTTCCATTTCTTATATTGACTCACAATAAGAAGCCAGGGACATGCACTGCAGCCCTGGAATCTCTTGTCAGCTTCTGGGACTCTTTTTAAGGCTGCAAAGAAGCTCTTGCAGAAGTGGTGGGTGGGAGGGATGGAGGTTAATGGCAATGGAGCTCAGCTAAGAAACCTATGAAGACAACATCTGGAAGTGAGGAGTATTTTCAATAGACAGAGAAGAAAAATAAAACCCAAGGCCTCACTCTAGCCATCCACAGAAATTCTTTGCCATTCCTGCTAAAAATGTACTGTCAGTCCACTGACGAGTTAGTTCATACGTTAAAAAGGAAATAAACTAAGCAATGTGAACTATTATCAAAAAGACTGGGAGAGTTTTTTTCCATCTTCTTTTATCCTGATATTATTTTCTAATCAGCTGCAAATTTTTTTACCTAGAGGCTCACAGC